>NW_022196903.1:9989642-9999266 GCF_008632895.1 Mastomys coucha
GTTTTTGGTTTTTGGTTTTTGGTTTTTGGTTTTTGGTTTTTGGAGACAGGGTTTCTCTGTGTTGTCCTGACTGTTGTACTGACTGTCCTGGTACTCCCTCACTCTGTAGATCAGGCTGGCCTCGAACTCAGAAATCCACCTGCCTCTGCCTCCCAAGCGCTGAAATTAAAGGTGTGTGCTACCACCGCCTGGCCTTTCTTTCTTTTTCCTTCCTTCCTTCCTTCCTTCCTCTCTCTCTCTCTCTCTCTCTCTCTCTCTCTCTCTCTCTCTCTCTCTCTCTCTCTCTCTCTCTCCTTCCCTCCATCCCTCCCTCTCTCTCTCTTTCTCTCTCTCTCTCTCTCTCTCTCTCTCTCTTTCTTTCTTTCTTTCTCTCACTTGAGAACTAAAGCTTTTCCCTGGCTAAACATGCCCTGAAACAAGCACACCAATTCTCTCTGAATTTTAAGCAACAACACAAGACTATATACCTGTCATTATTGTAAACCTTTATAAATATTATCACATTTGTGTCCCTTTATAACAAATCTTTCAGAGAGAAACTACCATTACCATGTGTTAAAAATGAGAGTCCTGAGACATAACTGTTTGGAATTTATCAAAATTATTTGTGTTAAAAAGTTGTTTGGCTCCAGCATTTATAAGACCCAATAAGCATGTTTCTCTGTCTAATGTGTCTACTAATTTTCCTATCAAGTAAGCGTCATTAATGTGTGTGCATATATTTGTGTGTACTATATGTGTGTGTTTGTATGTGAACATATCTTTGTGTACGTACGCATACTAAAGTGTGTATGTGGAGGATAGAAGTTGAATTAAGTATTTTTTCCATTGCTTTCCACCTTATTTTTTTGAGACAACGGGAGACTCTAAATGGACTTGAAGCTAAACAACTGGGCAAGCATATCGGGCCAGTGAGTAGCAGGCATCTTTTGGGTCACCTTAAGTCCACCTCTACTGTGGTGGCTTGAACGAGAATGGATCCCATAGGCTCATATATTTAAATGCTTAGTCAACAGGGAGTGACACTAGTTGAAAGGATTGGAAGGTATGTGGCCTTGTTGGAGGAAGGCTGGAGGTCACTGGGGATGGGCCATTAGGCTTCAAAAATCACATTCCAAGCCCAGAGAATCTTTCTTGCTGCTGTCTGCAGATCCAGATGTAGAACTCTCAGTTACTTCTCCAGCAACATGCCTGCCTGTGTGCAGCCATGATTCACATTGATGTAACAATGCACTAAACCTCTCAAACTGTAAGGCAGCCCCAAATAAATCATTTTTTTTTATAAGAGCTGCCTTGGTCATGGTATCTCATTATAGCAATAGAACACGGACCATGTCTCCTACCTAATGCTGTGACTATGGGCATGTAACATCATACTCTGCTGTTTATCATGTAGCTGTTGGGAAGCTGGAAGCAGATCCTCATGAGGACTGGCTTAGCCTACTCTTTAAAGATGTGCCATTCTTTAGTTTCAAAATCCTGCTTCCTTATAAGCAGCCATCTGTTTCTTTGACTTCTCACATTTTCTTTACTTTTGTCACATAAAAGCCCTTTAGGAGTTGGCAGAGTTGTCTGGTTTGTATTGCCGCAGTAGTATTATTACACATATGCACAATAGCTCAGCCAAATGCTGCCTGAATGCCTAGAGGGACTATCAATTGCCCCAGCCCTTAAACATATGAAGGTCAACGTTCAGCTCCTCGAAATGGGAGGTTACTGTATGCCTGTGTCAGGGATTACTCTAAGATTGTTAAAACTATAAATGTGAAGGTGCCACTTTTCCAAGATTTTATTTGAGCTTCAGTCTGTCAATGTATATCCTATCTCAGGAGATATTTACTGGAAAGCTTCACCTGTACACAGATACTGTTAATCAAAGTCTATTGCATTCTTTTAGGTGATGTCATTCAAATTGGAGTATGCTTGTAAAACAAGACATTCCAAGTGCAGGTAATGTTTTGAATATGCCTCTTAAAAATATGCAAAATATTGAGTACAGGCTATTATCTATACCATAGCATCTTTACCTCCCCAGATTATACAGGAGTACACTCTAAAACTTCAGATAACTGAAGACATATAAATCAAATCTTCAAATGAGTTTATAGAAATGTTTAATCACATGGAATTATGTGATAATTCATGATCTCTTTGTAGCTAGTGATAGCATTGTCCCATAATAGCAAATGCCTAACAGTAGAGGGTTCATTAGAGGAGAAAAAAACGAGGGCTAGGCACTTAGTGGCACTGCACTTGCCTAGAATCTGCAAGCTCCAGCAAAGAATAGGAAAAAAATAAACAAGGTAATTGTTTTACATTTTAAATTGTACAATTTTATTACATAGTTGAAATATATCTCAAATACTTGACTACTTAAAAAGAAAGAAAAAAATGTTTGTCTCTGATTCTTTCAAATATTTGGTCATAAGTCTTTTCACATAGATTTAACATCTCTGTCTTGTTTTTTATTTTATTTTATTTGTTTGTTTTTATTAATTATTATTATTATTATTATTATTATTATTATTTTGCCTTCTTAGCATTTCACTAATTCTTAGATTCTCCCTGGAATAAGCTAAAGAAACACAATATTTATCTTAATAATACAATGTAAAAATGCAAATTTTATTAGACAGTCATAATAAAAGTTTTGTAAACTGTTTTTGTTATTCAATAATTTTTTTAAAAAAGTCTCACCATTCATCTTGAACCATTTAGGTCACATAAATCAATTATTTTGAAATTTCATAAACAATGAAAATTATCAAAGCCCTGTGTGTTTTAAAAATTCAGCCCAGCTCTTTCTTATTTGAAGGGACCTCCTAGGTTTTGTTGTGTTTGTGCTTGCCGCTGTTCATACCAGATCTCTGTTTAAAACATCTGGTTGGTGCTCCTTGTGACTGTTAAGTATCAAAAATAGTTGGCCTTGCATGAATATTACATAATAGCTGGGCCTTACATATTTATTTTTAAAAACTCTGTTTTGGGTCATGAAAGTAGGTAGATAGAAATGTATGGGAGCTTCAAAACTAATTGATCACTATTTTTAGATAAACAACTCATGGTGTGATTTCTGCTGCAGGTAGGATCAAGCACCATTTTTTTACTCATGATACAGAACCACAAACCCTGTTTGATGGTTATTCAAGGGGAGTCATCCATATTTGGTTATCAAAAAACTGTTACATTGAGAGAATCAATCAACCTTACATGAGGGCATAAGAAACTAGAGAATATCATGGCAAGGGAATTTTCTACTTTCTGTCTTTTTTTAGATTTTTTTTTTTGGTGTTTTTTTGGGGGGGTGGGGAGGTTTGTTTGTTTTTTGTTTTGTTTTTCAAGATAGGGTTTTTACATGTAGCCCTGGATATCTTGGAACTTGCTTTGTAGACCAGGCTAGCCTTGAACTCAGAGATCCATCTGCCTCTTCCTTCAGAACGCTGGCATTAAAGGTATGCATCCTTACAACTGACCATGACAAATGGATTTCAAATTTACCTTAAAAATATTTTATAGTTTTAAAAGATATAAGTTGTCATTTTACTGTGGCCTCTATACATAGGTATTTGCAAAAAATTCTAGACCATGAAAATAGTGGGAGAAATTGTAAGAAAGCTTAATAGAATTGTAACTGTAGAAATCTTGTAAAAAGTTTACACTTCCATTTAGCCAGAAAATCCTCAATATAATGTAAAAGAAATAATATATGCTTGTATAATGTTCACTGTATACTCAACACTCTTGAAGATGTTTAACAGAAGCTAGGCTTCAAGTCCTGAGAAGTTTAATTAGTTTTTGGGTTTGCTTCATAGCTGGCACCTCGGAAGATGACTTGGCAAATGAGGTTTCAGGGTTAAGAAATGTAACTGAAAATGTCAGCTCCTGCCCCTTCCTGCTGGAGTTTCCTAATCCACAGTGGAACTTTAGTTTTCTATTTTAAGACCTTAATCTCTGACAAAATTCAAATCCTCTCAGGATTTAGCATGCATGAAATCAGATGCCTCCTGAGTAGTCTCTACTAGAGGACACAGTGAGAGGTTCCTCTAGTGTCTAATGAAGAATTTAGGGATACTTTACAGAGAGGATTTCCATAAAACTGCTTTCTAATTCAGAAAGAATTCAAGATTGATTAGTGTAAATGGAAGCGGCAGATTCCATGAATAGGGAAGGGGATGTAGATATGAAAAAGCTTAGGGCAATTGATTATTTTAGTTTCCAAAGGCCTTCTACTATAGCCAATAATTTTCTAAGTAAGGGTGCCTTGGCCATATGTGTTTGTTTTTTCCCCACTTCATGTTCTTTCTGCTGTCAAAATAAGAGTGATCACTATGACAATAATCAACTCAAAACTTAATTAAATCAGAAGAAAATAATAATAATGCTTAATTGACTTAATGCACATCTACCAAATGTTTATTCACAAATAGTAGAGACAAAAAACTAATGCATGCAAAGTAAACATATTCCATATAAGCACACTAGAGAGAAAAAGCAAAGAATAATACCAGGACCGAGTAGAATTTGAGTATAGCAGTTGGTAGGTTATATTATAGAAAGAGACTAAAGAAGGGTATACAATGCAATGGAACCATCTTGGAGACAAAAATTAAATGAAAGATGTTGATGCATGAATATGTAAGTAGAGAGCTTGTCAGGCAGAAAGAACTGTAAGTGCCTTGAAACAAGTACATGCTGGGTGTGTTGCTTTAATGAGGATGCCAATGAGAGTGGATTTGATGTAATCAATCCTTAGAAGAGCCGAGGTTCGTTAAAACAGTGAGGTCCTGCGTGGTAGAATTATGATGACTTTGGATACTTTAAAAATGATGGGAGAATTGGCGTACATGATATATGAGTCCAGATGTCTCTCTGGGGATAGGGATGGCCAATGGATGTGGAGAAAACAGCCTGCAGGCAATGAAGGTAGAGCCAGAGACTAGTAAATATTGCAACAAACTCCTTTAGTTTTTTGCCATTAATGTATTTGTTCACTTCATTTCCAGATTGCAGCCTACCCCTTCTCCCAGTCTCCTACCACCACAGACCCTCCCTATCCTCCCTTTTCTTTTTCTCTGAGAAGAGGGATGCTCTCCTGGGTATCACCCTACCCTAGCACATCAAATCACTGCAAGAATAGGCACATCCTCTCCTACTGTGGCCAGACAAGGCAGCTCAGTTAGGGGAACAGAAGCCACAGACAAGCAACAGATTTAGGGACAGTCTCAACTCAAATTTTTGGAGGACTTTCAGGAAGACCAAGCTGCACATCTGCTACATTTGTGTGGGGACAAGGGGTTTAGGTCTAGCCTATGTGTGCTCTTTGGGTGGTGGATCAGTTTCTGGACACCTCAAGTATTGACTCTATTGGTCTTCTTGTGGAGATCCAATCCCTTTCTGGTCCTTCAATCCTTCCCCAAACTCTTTCACAGACTACCAGAGCTCGTTTTATGTTTGACTGTGGGTCTCTGCATCTGTTTCCATAGGCTGCTGGATGGAACTTCTCAGAAAACAGTTGTGCTACGGTCCTGTCTAAAAGCATATCAAAGTATCATTAATAGTTTCAGGGATTGGTTCTTGCCCATGGCATGATCTCAAGCTGGGCTGGTTAGCAGTTGGCCATTCCCTTGGTCTCTGTTCCCACTTTGTCCCTGTGCTTCTTGTAGGCAGGACAAATTTTATATTGAGGATTTTGTGGGTGGATTGGTATCTTTCTCTCTACTAGGAATCCTGCCTGCTACAAGAGTGGGCCACTTTATTTTCCAAATATCCCCATTGCTAGAAATCTCTGCTAGAGTAAACCCCATAGAATCTCTGGAGCTTTCCTCACTCCAGATCTCTGGCACGTCCTAGATGTTTCCTGTCTTCTGCCCACCACACAGTACCATTTCTCCCCTTGCCATTAGCTCAATGCTATTCACTCTCTGGGTTCTCTTTCCTCCTCTTTCCCCTGATCCCGATCTTCCCCATTCCCCTCTCCATCCTTTCTCCCAACTAGTTCCTTCTCTCCATCTGTCTCCGATGACTATTTACTCTTTTGCATGGGATACAAGAATCCTTGCTTGGGCCCTCCTTGTTATTTAACTTCTTTGGGTCTGTGGATTACAGTGTGGTATCCTGTACTTTATAGCTAATATCAACTTATAAGTGAGTACATACCATGTATATTTTTTTGAGTCTGGGTTAACTCACTCAGTGCAGTATTTTCTAGTTCCATCCATTTGCCTGCAAATTTCATGATTTTCTTTTTTTAATGAACCACATTTTCTTTATCCATTCTTCAGTTAAGGGGCTTCTGGGTGGCTTCCAGTTTTGGGCTATTACAAATAAAGTTACTATAAACATAGTATGTGCCCCCCACACACACCTGGAGCAGGCTGATTCAGATCTTGCTTTGCCACAGCCGGCTAGCCCACCTATGGTGGAGCCTTCCAACCTAGGTGAAGTCTATTATCCTGCCACATCTGCAGCTTCCTACAAGGAGCTACCACCTGCTGAGCTGCTGAGCCTGTCTGCCTGATGAGTTCCTGACAAAGCAACTAGATGCTTGATGAGGTGACAAGATCATGACATAGTGACATAGTGGGGGTATGGGTCTCCCCCCTTTATAAACTCAGACTCCTAAGTAAACATTAGGCCTTGATCAGAAACTTGGTCTTGGTCTTGGTCTTAGTCTTCTTTCGCCGTCCCCACATTTAGCCCCATCTTTCCTTTTGGGAACCCAAGTAACTCGTGGCTGTTGGTGGCTACAAGTGGTGCCCAACGTGAGGCCTGAACACAGATAGGCCAAATGAGGGAACACTGTCTTGGTAGAGCTCCACAGAAAACGGAAGAAGATGGTATCCCACATAGTAAATAACATACAGTATTGATGCTAGCTCTGGCCTTAAACTTCATTCTTTTGAAACTGTTGCTGTAGGTGTAAAAGGATACAGTCTAGTCTGAGTCAGCGTTGGCCCAATGCTAATATCGTAATTGACAGTGGAAATGGGATCAGAAACTTCTAAACAATCACTTGTCCAAAGTCAAGAACTGTATCAAGGGAGAGAAGTAGGGCATAAATGAAATAAAAAATAAAGAGTAAAAAACAAAAAACAACAAAAAAAGGAGATATACAAATGACGTGAGAAGGAGAGATCAAAGAGAAAGAAAATGAATTTCAGAGTTCTCCTAAGGACAGAAGGAAATTGGAAGACATCCTGATTTCTCTCTGCCGCTATAGGAGGCATCCTTAGTTCTGTTACATCACGTTCTCTACCCTTTCTGTATTCTCTTTCCTTGGTGTACCAATCTGTCCACAAGTCAATTTGTGTCTGTTTTTGTTTTATTGTCTGAATGAGTGTTGTTCTATGTTTTATGTTGAAAACAAAAATGGTTAAAACTTTATGTGCTGGCTATCCATCTCTTGATTCAGTCTCAGTTTACACGGTGGAGTCCAATTTAAGTTGCCCCACACTCTTAACCAAGAGTCAAGCATAGCAGAAAAGGCCCTGCTAAAAAGCTGCTTTTAAGAAGGGTCAGCAGTTTAAGTTCTAAGGCAAATAAGCTAATAGTTGTTTTTTCCTAGAAAAATCTCTGCAATTGTGATTATTAGGTTCAGCAAATGATGAGTGCTTTTTCTTATGAAATTATAGCTAGAAAAGGTAAAAATTCTTTGATTGGTCTAAATTTATAAGATTTGTGTGACCACTTCATTTGGTTTCCAACTAGTCTTAAAGCTATAAATATGCTCTACATGTATTGGTTATAGATTATTGATTTATGTTATTGGGTATCATTAAAAGGTGTAACATTGGTAACAGAAAGTTAGCTTAAAACTGGTAACTCAGGGTGGGAGTCATTTTTAACAACATGTGGCATTAAACCAGCTTAAGAAACCAGGCCTCTAAAGATACTTCTAAATTGGGATAATATTTTATGTAATTCTTATCCTAGACTTAGATAAATAGACTTAGATAAATAGACTTAAAATAGACTTAGATAAGATTTAAAACAATGTCTCTTTAATGAAACATTAAAAGTTACAATGTCATATATTCATATATATAAGAATTGGCAGCCAAAGATAATTTGCTTACTTCAAATTATTTTCAAAAGCTTCCAGGAGATGTTAATTGACAAAGACCTCACCTTAAGCTCACCACAGAAAGATTTATGTCTTTGTTAGTTGTTGTCAAGGGAGAGGCAAATTAACTGGTAAGAGACAAAGAGCTTTTACAGAAAGTAGAGAAAGCTTCTGTAATCAATTGTTGTCAATTGTAGACAGTTGCATTCCTGATATGAAGCTGTTGTGGTGTTAATAAAAAAATTGAAAGATAGAATCTTAAAAGTATTTTAGAAAAAATGTCTTAAAAGTCTGATAAAACACCTATTTGTTGTTTCAAACAGCAATTAAATTGGTTATTACTGAATATTGATTGATATTTGGCCTATTACACAGTAAAAGTTTTAGGTAAAATTGATAATTATTATACAAAAGACAAACTGTTAAAATTTGCTTGTATACATGCTTTTGTATTTCCTGTAAATTTATGTATGCATCCCATAAAGAATACATCTTCTGTATTTTTAAACATCCCTTCTATGAAAGAGAAGTATTGCCACACCCACTTCAGTGGAGTCTGTGTGAAAGCAGTACCTGAGGCAAAAAGTTTCAAGGAAGCTGATCTCCTGGAGTCCCCTAGGTGTCCCTTAATATGGATGTGGTCCAGATTTGTCCTTGCGATAGTCGATAGTTGATGGAGGGTCTTGCTTGCTTTCTCTTAGTATTGTTTTGTTATTAGTATAGAGGTGCTGTCAAGGGATGATTTGACTAATAGTTAAGTTAGATTGAGCATTGTTTCCTGACCCCTACCAGTGTTCCAACATCCTAATCGGTGCTGAGCCGACCCTTGCCTTGGAATTCATAAAGAATGTTACCTATTCAAAGAAATTGCCTCCAGCGTTGAAAGAGAGAAGGTGATAGAAATCGGGCAATGTAGTTTACTGGATAAGAGTTAATTATCCCAGGGCAAGTTCAACAATGTAAATTTAGAATCCTCATTACAGTTATGGCAGACCACATTAGAATTACAGCAGAGTCACTCCCAGAACTAGAGTAATGTATTATTCATGGTAAGATTAGCAAGAATGGGACCCCCTGGTGCATACTTCTGCTAGCCCAGAGGATTAGCATAGTTGAGTGTTTACTAAGGAAGGCTGGTGGTGGGTTATACTATAGACTAGAATGGGAACTATTTACACCTGACTTCTAAGATTAAGCTGAACTTAGGTGAGGCTGACTTTCTTTCAGTTGTAACCACTGCTTAGTTCCTGTCATTTACATGTATATACTTTTCTATAGAATCATTATGCATCAGATGACCTCCATGTACCTTGACTGGTGTATTATCTAACTTCCTTTTGTCTTCTGTAATGACCATTTAGGCCTGATGCTTACTTTGAGAAATTACACTCAAATTCAGCACTCCTTTGTGTCAGAGTATGTGTGTCATTTGCCAACTCCTTGTCCACCTGAGTACTGGAATCCTGATTTCTCCCGCGGGTTAAGGGACCCTCAACTGCTCCGGCCTGAGGCAAAGTATATGTGATTAGATCACATGTTTATTCTTTTTTTTTTTTTTTTTT
>NW_022196903.1:10000453-10000632 GCF_008632895.1 Mastomys coucha
GATTTCAATCGATTAGGATATGTTGGTAATATTAATTTTCAAATTAATATATTAAGAAATAGTAATTGGCACTTCCTGTTGTTTTTGTTGTAAGAAGTGGAATTAGGTTCTTGTGGATTTATTGAAAGATTACCTTCTTGCTTCTTCTAGGGTGTAGTTTTGCTCCTTATGTTGATGTT
>NW_022196903.1:10000744-10000984 GCF_008632895.1 Mastomys coucha
TGTAAATTTTGTTTTGTCATGGAATATCTTGTTTTCTCCATCTATAGTAATTGAGAGTTTTGATGGGTGTAGTAGTCTGGGCTGGCATTTGTGTTCTTGTAGGGTCTGTATGACATCTGCCCAGGATCGTCTACCTTTCATAGTCTCTGGTGAGAAATCTGCTGTAATTCTCATAGGCCTGCCTTTACATGTTACTTGACCTTTTTCCCTTACTGCTTTTAAAATTCTTTCTTTGTTTAG
>NW_022196903.1:10001563-10058658 GCF_008632895.1 Mastomys coucha
TTCTAGCTCTTTACCTGTGTTCTCCTGTATTTCTTTGAGGGTGCTATTTATGTTTTTCTTAAAGTCCTATATCATCATCCTGATAAGTGATTTTAGATCTGAATCTTGCTTTTCCTGTGTGATGGTGTGTCTAGGACTTGGTATGGTGGGAGAATTGGGTTTTGACGATGGCAAGTGACCTTGGTTTGCATTGTTTATTTTCTTAAGCTTTCCCCCCCACCATCTGGTTAACTCTAGTGCTAAATCTGACCTTCCTGTGATCCTGGTTGTGTCAGAACTCCTCAGAGTCAAGCTGTCTCTGTGATAACTTGGTCTTGAGGTAGATCTATTTCCCATTTTCCCAGAAACTACCAAGTTGATTTCTAGAGTGGTTGTACAAGTTTACATTCTCACCAGTAATGAAAAAGTCTTTCCCTTGTTCCACATCCTCAACAGAATATACTGTCTTTGAGATTTTGATCTTAGCTATTCTTATGGGTGTAAGGTAGGATATCAGAGTGGTTTTGTTTTGCATTTCCCTGATGACTAAGGATCGAACATTTTTTTAGGTGTTTCTCGGCCATAACTAACTTGTTACATCAGATATTAACAAGTAGGTACCAGAAAGAGCAGTGTGTTCCATGCTCAGGAAATGGCAACCACAATGATATCCATGCTTACCATAATCTATAAATCTCATAATGGAGAAAGAGATGGAAACATATTCTTTCATGTTTTGTTATGATAACTGACATACAAAGGAAAAACTAAGTACTTTTGCTTATGAGGCTGGAAACAATGTTAAAAATCACAGAGAAGGTAATTGAGCTGGGTCATAAAATTTGGCAGCAGGTAAAACATAAGAGAGAGAGAGCTACCCAGACAGAAGGAATGACACTATCCTGGGCATAAGACGTGGATCTCTGCCATTTGAGGAATGCAAATTTGAGTGGTACAGATAAAAGTTGAATCCGGGTTGGGAGGAAGAAGATGATGGGAAACTTTTGTAGTTTGATAAGAAGTCTGTACAATTTTGACAACATTATAAAATGTCATGCAGAGTTCAAATACAAAAAAAAAAAAACCTATTTTTAACCACAAATAGCAAGCCTCTTGATAAACTAAGTTCTATTGAACTGGAATTACACAGTCACATTTTGTTAACAGAGTAGCATGAAAACATTGGACTGCACCTTTTGCGATGTGAAAAAACACCATCATTTGTTCAGTACTTGAAGTGTGTCAGGAACTGGGCAGAGAACACTGCTCATGTTAGCTCATCAAGTCCTCACTAATGCCTGGAGAAGTGAATTATTATTGCAATTACTCCTTTTTAAAAACATGGAAACAAATGCTTATTGAGTTTCCATAGTCCTCCCAAATTCATAGATAGCTGATGATAGCTGGTGCAAGTTTGGGCTGGGCTCTCAATGAAGTACCAATATGACTCCTACCCATTCTTGTGATGCTTGGATGCTCTTCAGTGGGCGGCACCAGCGCTGAGTAACAGATCTCTTCTAAAGGCTGGTTGCATTTGATCACATCTCTTTGCAACAGTCTGGCCTAATTTATAATTTAATTATTCCACAAATTTAAAAGAACATAAATTATGTACCAGATGTTAGGAATTGATTCATTTAGTGTGAGATAAATTTACACATACGTTTTTTGTATTGGTGGTTTTCACTAGCTTCTTGGTTATTTTTTTTTACTTGTAAAACCTAGCATTCCAATTCACATTGCATGACATGTAGGCTATGTCATGCAAGGCTAAAAATTTTTTTAGAATGATATTTTTTCTCTTATGTAAACTGATTTTACAGATGTCTGTATAATTTGCCTACAAAAAGAGATATGCAATCCTTGTTGTATAGTACAGACAAACTTTCTACCCTGGAGGAATTCACAATAGGGAAAGACCAAGCTTAGGGAGAGAGGGCCAGGAGAAAAAGTGATTCTTGGGATTTCGATTGCAGAGGCAGATGTAATATTACTAACACACTGGATAATCTACTGGAAGTCTTTTAAAATATATTTTTTATTAGCAAAAAGAGAGGGAAAAAGCTCAAAATTTCTCATAATTACTAGGTTCTGTAGAGAATTCTAGAATCAAATCAACATGAAGCTAAATATGAAGATAAGGAGTTGTGAGGAGATGTGAAAAGGAAAAGATGGGGAGTGCCTCACCCCAGAGTCTACTTGAAACATTTTGTGGCAGAAGAGCTTAAAGCCTATGTTAAAACATCTTTAGTATAAACTCCAACTTTGGCTTCATTTCTGTTAGTCTGAAATTCTTTTCTATAATGAATCCAAGAACCCTGGTTTCTATAATGAATCCCCAGTGACAGTTCCTAAATGATGATAGGAATTCCTCTGGCTGCTGAGAGCAGCATTGTGGAACTGCATTCTGTTCCCTTGCTGCTGACAAAAGGTCAAGTCTAAATGTTCCCAGGTCAGAGTTTCTAAATTAGGTTACTTGATGAAGTCAGATTTCATACAAAAAAGAAACTTCCTAGTCTACTGGCAAAAGTTTCTCAAGAGAATTCATCTAGATAAATTCCCTTGAACATCTAAAAAAGTAAAATTAATAAAATTATTTAGATTTTAAAAAAATATATGTTGAAGAGAAGAGAATACACAGAGGAAGTCTAGTTAGGATTTGCATGAAATGGAGTTAAATGTTTAACTTGGGTTAATTAATTTTTCTGTATTTCACCAAAATAAGGAACAAAAGCTTTTTTAAAATGTTATTTTATCTATATGCCACTATATAATTTATGACACTGCATCTAAAACAAGATTCGTCATTGCTAAAACGGGTAAATCAGCAATATGCCAGTCTCTTACTGCTTCCTGGTCATGTTGTCTTATCTTTCATGGAGTATATGTTGCAATTACATCACCTTTAAAGCTCACTGTATTCATTATTCTTGCAGGAGTTAGCTCAGTTCTTTTGTGTTTCCATCGAATCTCTCCATGGATCAAAGTCTGCTGTCTTCTGCAAGAGGAAAGTTTCTCCCTGGCTCCTGTTGTACAGAAGTCAGATGTAGTTTGCGGTGTCACTTCTCATGTCTTTGGGGTCAAAACTGCCTGCTTCTGTGGAGGTGTCAGGCAAGGGTCTCTTGTAATTTTTCTCTTCTCTGTTGTTGTGGAGATGGAACTCAAACTGTTTCTTCCCTTCTTACTTTATCAAGCTTCATATACAACAGCACAGCAAGCAATGGATTAGGTGACCTACTTAGATCCTCCAGCAGGAATTCACAGAGTTCATTGTTTAAAGCATATGATTATGTGAATCTCCTCCTGTGGTCTAGCTTTTCATTTCCATTATTTTTATATTTTCAGTGTGCTTCCCTTAAGTGGATTCTTTCGGTCTAAATATTTGCTTCCGTGCCTTCTGTTAAGAATGAGTAGAATGGCCACTTAGGACTAGAAGGTGAATTTTAGATTCTACATTTTCATCACAGTCCCCAAAGCCATAGGAATTCAAGGACACAAAATAGTGAGGCAGGAGTGGAGCAGAGACTGAAGGAAAGGCCATCCAGAGACTGTCCCACCTGGGGATCCATCCCTTATATACCTGCAGTGCCTTTCCTCACCACTCAGGGAATAGCAGATTAACGCAAATTCAGCATCTTTTCCTGAAGAGGCTTGAGTTCTGCAGTTTGTTTTGAGTTCCTAAACCCTCATGGATCAAGTTAACCTTTTTGCTTTTCCTTGCATCCTACATTCAACCATTTTATAGTCTCCTTGGAGCTTTCCCTCAGTGAAGACATTCTCTCAGCCAATTTGAGGTCACCTGAGTTTCTATCTTAGTTTTTACTTTTCAGAAGGCTGACCTAAGATTTGCCTTGATGCTACTTAGTTTGAAACATATAGACCAGGTGCTCAAAATGTGTCAGCTTTACTGACTTTCTAGTGAAATGTTGTTAGAGGATGATCAGTGACATTTGTTTTTGTTGTTGCTAGTTTTCTTGGCTTTTTGTTGGTTTTTGTTTTGTTTTTCATTTCTTCTTCAAAAACTCTACTTTTGGTGAGGGAGGGATCAGTCAAGATCATTGGTTCTTCTTGTATGAGTAAGTTTTTTTTTTTTTCTGGGATTTTTGAATACTGGCTGTCTTTGATTTTGGAAATAGTGTGACTATGATGTTCTGAAATTCCAATTTTTACCTTAATTTTTTTCTCTGCCTTTTAGTGATTCTACTCTGGAATGTGGAGATCCATTTTTGAAAGCAAATAGTACTGTTTTGATGATTTCTGCTGATTTAAAATGTGTACAGTTATATTGTCTCTGTTACTAGCACTGGGAGGATGTCTGTGCTTCTCATTTTACCTGAACTTTAAGTATAGAAAATAAAAATTAATTTACCTCTTTTTCTTATTGTACTGGTGGTCCAAAATAAAGAACAGTAGACAATACGCAAGGCCATTCACTTGAACAGCATAGGAATGTCTTCAAGCCCTCAGGATAACATTGTGTGAGTGTGTGTGTGTGTGTGTGTGTGTGTGTGTGCGTGTGTGTGTATGTGTGTGTGTGTATAAAAAGATAACTGTGTGAACCCAAGCCTATCTTTGAAGTAATAGATTAAAAATATTAAATTGCTTTGGAGCTTTATAGGCATTTGAATTTTTAATAGACGAAATCTTATTGACTTCTCATGTGTAACATGCTTTGGTATTTATTTGGTTCTGGTTAACTACTGCTGCAGTTGCTTCTGAGGTACTGCCAAGGCTCACAGGGTGTGCTAGTTTCTGCTTGCCTTTCTCCCTACTCTGATCACCTTCCCACTGTTTTCTGTAGCATGTTGTTGAACTCTATAGAATAAGGTGGCTTCTGTTTTTATAAGGACCTGCTGAAGGCACTGAAGAAAGCTAGGGTGGTAGTGATGGTGGCTGTTGCATCCCCTACAACAAAAATTCCTTATGTTTACACTGTCAAAATAAATTTAGGAGCTGTAGGTCTTCCTCAAATGTTGGCCTTCCAGGTCAGAGCACAAAGTATTGAAGAAGAAAATATTTTATTCCTTTAGGAGAGTACCCTTCTGCCTATAAATCTCTTTGCATGCACCAATTTCACATTCTAACTTCTTTCTCTGAAATACTGATGTCTCTGCCTCAGTTCTTCACACTCATGGTAAGTAAGTTGAGGCAGGATTAGAAGATGGGATATTTGGCAGAACGAGATAGGATTCTGGGAAATAGGAGCACAAGATTCACTTAGAACTTTGAGAAAGTCAGATGGATGAAACAAGCAAGAGGTAACCAACCATGTTGCAGATATAGAAAATAAGTGGGTTATATAAATTCTGAGCTAGTTGCAGTGAGAATAAGACAAAACTTAAGGCCTAAGTTTTTAGTCATCAGTAATTAGGTCTCAATCAGTATTCTGGGAACAAAGAAGTCAGATAGAAAAGTTCATCACTACATGTGTCCCTTTCAGATACTTCTCTTTAATAGCTCTTAGAGGAGGCTCTTATCTGCCTTGTTTGTCTCTTGGACTATGTGCAAAGTCATTTCTATACAGAACTTTTTGTTCACTGACAAAAGAATTGAAAATATCTATCCTTGTACCTTAATTTTATTATTACTAACCAACATTATTCATTTCTTCATTATATCATTATTAGGATAATTAATCATCATTGTAAACCTGACCATATGCAAAATCACCTATTATGTTGTGAGGCATAGCTCTGGGTGTGTCTTTTAGGCCATTTCCAGAGAGAATTAATACTTGAGGCATAGCTGAATGTAAGGTCCTGACATAGATTCAGAGAGCATAATTTGATAGATTGGTGGCTTCTATGGAAAAATGTTAGAAGAGGAACAAAATCAATGTTCAACCTTCTATCTCTCTGAACAAGTGTCTATTTCAGCTTTTATCTTCCATCACTAAAGATCATTAAACTCTATCTTCTTTGATGGTTTTGTGTGAACAATGTCAGCAAATCAGTGAACTAGTGTTCTAGATTTTTAACCTTGGGCTAAGACTTTGACTTTTATAATTCTACAGAATGATTCTATGTAGCACAGAGTGTGTATTTTTGCACCTATTCCCTATTGTGTAAGCCAATCAAATAAACTCCATATATATTCTATTAGTTTTGTACTTCTAGGGAAGATTGATAAAATAAAATATTTCTTCATAACACTATTTATAGCACTTACAGAGTTTCTTGTGCATATTATCCACATGTATATCTCTATGTGCTATGTACCTATATATAGAAATGAATGAATAATCTGCAGAAAGTATGTACTAGGATGCAACAGAACACTTCTATACCATTTTCCATGAGAAAACTCTAAGAACTGAATTCATCTCTAGGATCCTTTAAACTCTTTAAGTACTATAGACATCCTCTAAATTCCTTAATTTCAATTAAGTAGTATTCTCAATTGCATAGTAGTATTCTTCATGATAGCTGCTTTCAACTGTAGTTGAAATTAATTTCATGTTAATTCTTTGAACTAACTTTTAAAAAGGATGCATTTCTGTTTATTTTCCAGGTAATTATGAACAGCAACAGCAAATATATAAACTTTAGCTCAAGACTAAAATATGTTTTGGTAATGGCATGAGTGCAGAAGAAATGATACTTTCCAGAATTCTGACTCATACTTAACAAGTGGACTTTTGAATAGTGGGAATGCACCCCAAAATGATTTGAGATAGTTGGAAACACTTAGGAGTGAAAATTATGTCAAAATCAGAATGGTACAGCAGCAGCAGGTGATTGTGCTGAAAGATGTCTTTTTACTGTCTTTGAATGTTCCACAGTGAGAAGGCACAACCCTCAGTAATCGCTAGTTGACAGTAGAAGAATCTCACTCAAAATATTTGCCTTAGCACTTATCTCCATTCCTGCCCAGTTTTTCATTTTCTGTTTTGTCAAGTTACCACAAGATTAAATTATCTAAAAAAGAGGGAACCAGAATTGAGAAAAATCCATCTATAAGACCTAGCCTGCTCTCCTGTAGGCAAGCCTGTGGGAAAATTTCTTAATTAGTATTTGATGTGGGAGGGATTAGCTCATTGTGTTATTGCATGAGTATTATTACATATATGCATGTATGTGGTAAACTTGACAAATATTTAATGTGTTCAAGATGTTTTGCATATATATATATATATTAAAATAATTTCTATGGTCAAACTGATCAACATAATCATCACCTTAAGCAATTCCATTTTAAAGATTTTTTTTATTTTTAAAGAAAATTTAGCTTAATTGCCCACTGTACATGGTATGCCCAGAAAATGCTCATCACATATCACTGAAATTTCGTATCCTTCATTAATACGTGTACATTTTTTCTTGATTCCAGCTGCTTAAAGCCACTGTTATATAATTTGTTCCTCTGTACTTCATTTATTAAAGTTTCAGGCAGAAGTGAGATAGTGAAATATTTCTATTCTGGGCAGATCTCAGTATGTCCTAAATGTCATAAAAGACAGAAATAACAATGTAACTTTTAAACTCATAGTAACATACCATTTATATAGCTAGATAGATAATATTTTCTTTATCCATCCATCCATCCATCCATCAATGGATAGTTAAGTTGATTTTATGCCTTACTTCCTGTAAAATAAATATTGCAATGAAAGTCAGAGGGCAGATGGGCAGATACATTTTAAGGGTACAGACTTCACTAAACATGGGGTTATTGGATCCCTAAAGCAGCTAATATCACATTGTGATTTTAAGTTTTAGTTTCTGGAGGGTTACTGGTTTTGTGTACGTTTAGGTTCCTCTGGTATTACATATAAAGACCACTTGTATGTCTACTCCTGAAAATGCCTGTAAGGGTTCTTTGCATATTTTAAATTGGATTATTCAGTTTCTTTCTACTCGTTTTTATTTTTCTGGATGTGTTGAATATAGGTTCTTATTGGATGTTTAACTAATAAGCATTGCTCTTTTTTCTTTGGACTATCTCTTCATGCTTTATCTCTTGTGTTTTACAAAAGGGTTCTAATCTGATGAAATCTTTCTGCCTTTGTACATTGCATTTTTGGAATCATATCAAAAAAGTCATTGTATTAATCAATGTCAATAAAATTTTCTGCATATTTTCTACCAGATATTTCCCCTAGTTTTCTGAATTCCATGGTACTCAAAGTTAAACATAAAAATGTTATGATTCAATGCTAGGCTCTATATATGTGAGGTAGCATGCATGATTTGCCTTTCTGGATCTAGGTTATCCCTCCCAGTTAAATTCTTTCCAGTTATACCTGTTCATTAAAAATTCATATTACAATTTTATAGCCAAATAAATTTTTATTTGCATATAGGTACCAATTTTTTATTAACTGTTTATCAGTTAAAGAACATTATGGCTGTTTCTATGCCCTAGGCATTGTTCAGCAAAGAATATGGATGAGCAAGGATCTCTGTGGTATAGAAATAGAGTCTTTAAGTATATGCTCATGAGTGGTCTAGCTAGTTAATATAGTAGACCTATTTCTAGATTTTGAGGGAGCACCACAGTGGTTTTCCCAGTGGCTGTACTAGTTTGCACTCCTTGGACAGCCTGAAAGCGTTCTCTGCTCCATGGCCTCACTTTCTGTTTTCTTAATCGTAGCCATTCTAATTGGGGCAGGATGGGACTTCAAAGTATCTTTAACTAAGATTCCATGCTGCTAAGGATGTGTACATTGACACAAACTAAAAATATTTCTTGCCCACTTTTATTTCTTCTTGTAAGAACCCACAAGAAGCTCCATAGCACATATTTTAAATTGGGCTGTATATTTTCTTGGTGTTTAGTTTTTTGAGTTCTTTATATATTCTAGACATTAATCATATCAGATATAAAGCTGGCAAGGTTGTCTCTCCAATCTTTTAACAAATTCCTCTGTAGTACAGAAAAATTATAATTTCATATAATGTACTCTGTTGGTTTTTTCTATTTCTGAATAGGTATGACTTCAATCACATCTAAAAAACCTTTACTTGTGCCAATCTTATTCTCTAGAAATTCCAGAGTTACAGGTCTAAATATTGAGACTTGATTCATTTGTATTCAGTTTGTGTGTGGAGTAAAATTGAAGGATTAATTTCCATTTTTCTACATGGACATATCCTGTTTTCCCAACACCATTCATTTGTTAAAAATACTTTCATTTCTCCAAAGTGTCCTTTTCTTCATGTGTTTCAAAAATCAGGTGGCTATAAGTGTATAGACTTATATCTAGGTCCTTAATTCTATCCCAGTGATTAGTACATCTGTTTTTTTTTGTGTGTGTGTGTGCCAATACCCTGCTATTTTACACTATGGATGTCTTATTTAGTGTTTTATTGCTGTGAAAAGACACTTTGACCAAGTAAACTCTTATAACGGAATTCATACACTTGGGGCTAACTTACAGTTTTAGAAGTTTAGTCCATTATCATCATGGTGGGGAGCAGGGTATTATCCAGGCAGATATGGTACTGGAGATATAGGTGAAAGTTCTACATCTTGATCCACATGTCATAAAAAGGGACTGTATTCCACACTGGGAGTAGCTTGAGCATACATAAAAAACCAGAGCCTAAATGGAGAGTAACATATTTCCTTCAGCAAAGTGAGCATGCGTATTTAAATAAGGCCATATCTTCTAGTAGTGCCTCTCTCTATTGCCAAGTATTTATGGGACTCATACCTATTCAAACACATCATAATGGATTGAGTCTGTAGTATAATTTGAAAGAGGAATAGTGATACAGTAATTTTTGGTTTTCTATTGTTTAGGACTATTTTGCTGATAGGTGTCTTTTGTACTTTTATATGAATCTTTAAATTGTTTTTTCAATTTCTTCCTTGAAATCGGTTATTATGATTCCCATTTGGCTTTCCTAACATTGTCTTTGTTGAGTATTCAGTGTCTCCTATAGTTCAATGTCAGCTTTAGAGCTTTGTTTTATACTTCTCTTGGAGAAAACATTTGCATTGTAGTGTTTTGAGTAGTGTGGCCATTTAGCAGCAGAAAGGCATCCTGAGTTTCCAGTGTTGAAGAAATTCTTCTAGCTTTTCATTATTGGTATGATGCTTACTGTATACTTGTTTTATGAGTCTTTTGCTCTTTTCTGGCATTTATCTTGCATTCATAGCATATGAGATATCTTCATGGTAGAACTACATTAGGTCTTGGTTTTGTCTCCCATTCTATTCACACTTTAAGGTTCCATGCACTGAACCATCTTTGACTCCAGAAGCTAAGTCTTACTGGATAACACATACTTTTGAAATTTCTTTTTGTTGGATATTTCTGCAATTATAATTATGGGTATTATTACCTGCTATTCTCTTTTCCTAAAGTCTTCTTTTCTGATTTCAGGAACAAGATAAAACTCATCTTGAAAAATAAGATTAGAAGCTTATGATCTTCCCAATGTTTTTGAAGAGCTTCATAAAGATTAGCACCAAGTCTTTAAATATATGGTACACTCACCCATTAAGTAATTGTCTTTCCCCCCAACTTTGTTGGTAGGTTTTTGATTACTGATTCACCATTACTTATTGTTGTTCTACATTAATACATGCGTATATTTTTATTCAATTTCTGAGCCACTCAGAATGCTTCATAATATTTAAGAAAAGTGATTATTCTTTTAAATCTGGCCAGATTTGAACAGACCATTTCCCAAACCTTTAAGAAAGTAGTTCTCTGCCGGGCGGTGGTGGCACATGCCTTTAATCCCACTCTTGGGAGGCAGAGGCAGGCGGATTTCTGAGTTTGCATCCAGCTTGGTCTGTAGAGTGAGTTCCAGGACAGCCAAGGCTACACAGAGAAACCCTGCCTCAAAAAAAAAAAAAAAAGTAGTTCTCAAATCATTTTTTACCCTCAGAGTCATTTAGAAGCTTTAACAAAGTTCATACAAAGAAATCATTCCTAGGAAGAATAATATAGTTTGTCTTAAATAGTAATAAATATTAGTATTAAAAGAAAAATAATATTTTTCTATACATTTGAGGGTTATAACAATATTTATATTACTGACTTAGAGAATTGAGGCTTGCAGATTCACTTTTTTTTTACATTAACTCAAACTAAACTAGTTTCACCTTAAAAGATTTCTGATAATATGACTCTGGGGGCAGATCAAATTGCAGATGGCTTTATGCTTGTCCAGTTATCTTAAATCTTTGTATGTCTTACAAATGATACTTTGTTATTTTTCCAACAAGTAAGATTAGCTGGGAAAAACATGAACGTGTTTATCTCAATCCGAGTGGGAGGAATTACACAATTGCCAGACTCTATCTTCTGCTCTCTGAAGAACTGATCACAGAGCTTTAAGCTAGCCTTGAAGCAGAGACTGAAACATCAGACAAAGTGATTATTTGACAAATCCATAATAATGTATCACATTGTACTGGTCCCTGTTCTGTTGTTCATTTGCACTGTGGAGCATGACAAGCAATCAAAGGTAGGCACACTGTAAACATTTACACAGTATAATGCCTCTAGGTCTTTATCATCTATTTCCTCAGTGTTTCTTCTTTTGTGCATCATATAGGACTTAATGATAATAAGGGTTATTTTTATTTTAAGCAAGTGACACTGTGATGATTTATTCCAAGTATTAGATATGAGTATGCATTGCCATACTCATATTCCTAATTTAAATTGAAGATAAATGAGTACTAATTTACTGAAACCTCTCTTACTTTGAATCCCCTGTTAAGGAAAATCATCACCATGTAACAGAAAAAACATTGAGCAAGGATTTACCTGAGCCACAAACAGTTATGAATTTCTCTTGGGTTTCATAATTTTATATAGGAGTGCATTTAGGACCCTTTGACAGCGTCCATAGGATTTATTTATATTTCTCTCAAGAAATACAAAAATGAACATAACTAAAGGTATTTGTTAGATAAAAAATAGTATTTGAAACCCAGTGTAGGGGAATGCCAGGACAGGGAAGTGGGAGCAGGTAGGATAGTGAACAGGGAGAGGGGGGATGGGATAGGGGTATTTTCAGAGGGGATAAAATTTTCAATGTAAATAAAGAAAACATCCAATAAAAAATGATGAAAAAAGAACTATATCTACATAGAAGAAAATGTATTTTAGCTCAATGAAATTTAATGTGTATTTTAAGCATTATTCCATAAATTTAAAACATTTGCTGAATGACATTTCATAATTAATCTCAAGAGACAAGAGGGAAACTGAGGAACCAGGATTTTAAACCACAAACTGCCATCTTCACCTGCTCCTAATGCCCATCTTCTAACTAATGATCCAGAACCAAGACATAATTATCATAAAATAGTGAGACCCATAGATGCTCCCCTATAAAATAAAATAGAACAATTAAAAAAATCTAAATTCAAGGCTGTAAACATGAGTTTAATATTTAAACTGTGCTGAATTTATCAAATTATTGCATCAGATAATTTAAACATAAATAGAGAAAGGGGATGACCGTGGGTCTAATGTAATACAAACAGAAAACTCAAGTCTAGCTCTTTCAAGTCTTACCTTTTGGCTGTGCCCTTAAAGTTCTATTAAATTCTGGAGAGGAGTCAATTTGGATGATTATTGGGTAGCACAATCAAAATGAATGATCTACAGCTCAATTAGATGGACCCTAAAAATCTGATACATGGAAAGATTAATCAAGGAATCCACTGCTTGGCTATATCAACATCATAATCATCATCAAACAAGAATTGATGTTTAAATGGAGTGGCAATCACTGATTTATGGAACAGTAATGAAGAGCATAAGACATACCAGAGAGGGAACGTGGATGAGAGGATAAAATTTTACCCCTCATCAAGGAAGAAACAAATATTCAAAATAGCAGAAAAAAGATGCTTCTGAGTGATAAGAATTCTATGCAGTGTCATTCAATTTACAGATGGAGACAGGGCAAGCTTATATCAAAATTAACTTCTGATTCGTTCCTCTTCCCCCAAGGGGACCTGCTTCAGAATATTATATTAAAAGTCCCTTTTGGTTTACAGTTTACAAGAAAGGTAGATTACCTATTTGTAAGTACATGACTTAAGGGAGAGTTTCTGAATATTTATATCCCTATGCCTTGGCAAAAGAAGGGGATCATACACTGATTATGAGCAAAGTGGGAGGCCCTGAGCAGTCTACAATCCCCCTTCGACTTCCATTCTTTCCTCACCTATTGTCCCATCTTCATCAGACCTGGAGAAGTGGAACCATATAAGTTAGCTTCCCTTTACCCACCTGTCTCCCTTGCTCACTGAGTCCTCTGGGGCACCACAAACTGCCCTGTGCAGTCTGCTATGCCTGGAAGACTTCCATTCTCTCACATCTCCACCAACTTCAATTGACTTCAACCACACAGACTTGATGATTTGGAGCCAAGTAGCTCAACAATACCCATCAGAGGCTTGCCTCACCATGACCATCAAGGTTAACCTCTCCCAATACCCAATACAACAAGAACATCCAGGGACCAAAGCCTTCTAGATAGCTGAAGGCCCTCAAAAGAAAATAATCAACAAAATTCAGGGAAATATGACACCTTCAGAGCACAGCTACTGTACTACAGCAAGCCCTTGACATCCAAATACAACCAAAACACAAGAAAATGGCCTTAAATCCCATATTATAAGATGATAGCGGTCTTTAAAGAGGAAATTAAGAAATCCTTTAAGGAAATACAGAAAAAATGCAATCAAACAGGTAAAGAACTCTTAAAGATATGAAGGAAAATGCAAGTAAGTAGGTGAAGGAAATAAAATTGTGCAAGACCTGCAGGTGAAAATTGAAGCAATAAAGAAAATACAAAATGAGGAAATCCTGGAAGTGAAAACTTAGTATAAAAAACAGGTACAACAGATGCAAGCATCACCTACAGAATACAGAGATGGAAGACAGAATTTCAGGTGTAGAAGATAGAATAGAAGAAACTGATATATCAGTCAAAGAAAATATTAAATCTAAAATATTCCTGACATAAAACATCCAGAGAATCTGGAGTACCATGAGAAGTCCTAACCTAAGAACAACAAGAATAGAAGATGGTAAAGAGTCCCAGCTCCAAGGACCAGAAAATATTTTCAAAAAAAATCATAGAACAAAATTTTCCCAACCTAAAGAAAGAAATGCCTATATAAACATACAAGAAGCTTATAGAACACCAAACTGACTGGACCAGAAAAGAAAATCCTCCTGTCACATAATGATCAAAACACAAAAGCTACAGAACAAAGAAAGAATATTAAAAAGCGACAAGGTGAAAGGCCAGGTAACATACAAAGGTAGGTGTATCAGAATTACATCCAACTTCTCAACTCTAAAAACTAGAAGGGCCAGGACAGATATCTTTCAACCTTTAAAAAAAAACACAGGTACCAACCTATACTACTATACCTACCAAACTCTAAATAAATAAATGGAGAAAACAAGATATTTCAAGACAAATTCAAATTCAAACACTATCTATCCATAAGTCCAGCCCTATAGAAAATACTAGAAGAGAAACTCCAGGCCATGGAGGATAAATACATCCAAGAAAACACAGGAGAAAAGTAATTCCGTACTAGCAAAAATAAAGGAAGCACACACACATGCACACACTAATAACATGAACATCAAAATAACAGAAATTAATAGCTACTGGTAATATCTCCTAACATCAATGGACTCAATTCCCTAATAAAAAGACAAAGGCTAACAGAATAGATGCAAAAACTGGATCCATCATTTTGCTACATACAAGAAACATGCCTCCACTGGTGCCCTTAGCAGACTTTGGGTGCAAGCTCTCAGCCAGTCCCACAACACACAAAGGAAGCTCCACTCCCAGGTGCTCTAATATACCAAGGATCAGAGGTGAGGAGGACCCAACATCTGTCTCAACACCTGGACTAACTGGGACCAGCAGGACCCAGGCATACAGGAACTCCACCAGCCCAGTGGCTTGGGTTGCTTCCCATCTGTCTGGACTGGCTGGTGCCCTGAGCAGACCTTGGGCACAAACTCTGCAGTCAGTCCCACAACACCTAGAGGAAGATTCACTCCCAGGCATTCTAACAAGGCCAGAATCCCAGGATCCCAGAATCCCAGAATCACAGAATCACAGGATCACAGAGACAGCTTGACTCTGAGGAGTTCTGACACAACCAGAATCACAGGAAGGACAGGCTCCAGTAAGATTTAGCAAGGACAGGTAGCACTAGAGATGACCAGATGGCAAGGGGCAAACATAGGAACATAAGCAACAGAAACCAAGGTTATTTGGCATCATCAGAGTCCAATTTTCCCACCATAGCAAGTCTTGGACACACCATCACACAGGAAAAGCAAGATTCAGATCTAAAATCACTTCTCATGATGATGATACAGGACTTTAAGAAAGACATAAATAGGTCCATCAAAGAAATACAGGAGAACACAAGTAAACAGCTAAAAGCCCTTAAAGAGGAAACACAAAAATCCCTTAAAGAATTACAGGAAATCACAATCAAACAGGTGAAGGAAATGAACAAAACCATCCAGAATCTAAAAGTGGAAATAGAAACAATAAAGAAATCAGAAAAAGAGACAACCCTGGAGATACAAAACCTAGGAAAGAAGTCAGGAGTCATAGATGCAAGCATCACCAACAGAATACAAGAGATAGAAGAGAGAATCTCAGGGGCAGAAGACACCATAGAAAACATTGACTCAACAGTCAAACAAAAAAAAATGCAAAAAGCAAAAAGCTCCTAACCCAAAACATCCAGGAAATCTAGGATGCAATGAGAAGACTAAACCTAAGAATAAGAGGTATAGAAGAGAGTGAAGACTCCCAATGCAATGTGCCAGTAAATATCTTCAACAAAATTATAGAAGAAAATTTCCTTAACCTAAAGAAAGAGATGCTCATGATCATACAAGAAGCCTATAGAACTCCAAACAGACTGGGCCAGAAAAGAAATTCCTCCCGTCACATAATAATCAAAACACCAAATGCACTAAACAAAGAAAGAATTTTAAAAGCAGTAAGGGAAAAAGTCAAGTAACATATAAAGGCAGGCCTATAAGAATTACACTAGACTTCTCACCAGAGACTATGAAAGCTAGAAGATCCTGGGCAGATGTCATACAGACACTACGAGAACACAAATGCCAGCCCAGACTACTATACCCAGCAAAACTCTCAATTACCATAGATGGAGAAAACAAGATATTCCATGACAAACCCAAATTTCCACAATATCTTTCCACAAATCCAGCCCTACAAAGGATAATAGATGAAAAACACCAACAAAAGGAGCAAAACTACACCCTAGAAGAAGCAAGAAGGTAATCTTTCAAAAGTATTTATACAGCCAAAAGAAACATAGATAATTAACTTGGGAGGTGGCTTATAAGAGAACAACAAAGAGTAAGACTGAATGCTTTCCTTGATGTATGTAACTATTGTATCAAGTTTGAAGAAGAGGACCTTATGAGTTACTCTTTCTCTGAGATGAATGCTTTTCCAAACTATCACAGCTAATGAACCAAATTCTTACCCTCACCTAATGTCTGTGCCACCCTCCGAGCAGGACCATTGTTCATTGAAACAGTTGGTGAATGACTTTATGGACAGACCATCTTAATACACACACCATTTCTTAAATGAATGTAACCTGTTCTCTGTGGGCTGAGAATAAAGTCACTCACTCAAGTCAAATAGTTTTGACCATAGCAGGAAATCTGTATCCAAAAATCACGCCTCCAATTCATTCCTTGGCATAGCAGAACTGTCAACTCTCAGCTTAGCTATCAAAGTTAAAATCCTTTGGTAGGGTAATTGAAGTACAGCCTTTTTCCAATGAAATTCAATGTCTAAAAATTGTTCTTATTTTAGGTTTGTACCACAGTAAGAGCCAAGATTTTAAGCTCTACTAAATACAAAACAAACAAAAAATAAACAAAAAGACTTTATATATTTACATTCATTTAAAAAATACTAGTAGTAATGTATTATTTTAAAATATACAGTTGATATGTTTGGAGTTATTTAAAATTTATATTGAGAAAAATGTATGTATTTTCAGTATTGCTGTAGACAAGCATCTACATAAGACTGTTACATTGATTGTTGTTTTATATCAAGCAACTTTTACAATACTCATTTTTATTGTTATACTATTTTATAAATTTTAAAGAATATGACAAAAAAGGTATTGTAGGTATTTAAGGGGGGTCTCTGGGAGAAGTTGGGGTATAAAAGGGAAACAAGAATGTGACTTAATTCTATTTACTTAAAATATGTTTTTAAATGTTAACAAATTTGGATAAATTGAAATTCGAATGGAATAAAACTTAAATCAATAAAAAAGAAGAAACATGCCTCAGCAATAAGGAAAGACATTATCTCAGAGTAAAGGGATAGAAAAATGTTTTCCTAGCATACAGAAACAAGAAGCAATCAGGAATAGCCATTCTAATATCTAATAAAACATATTTTCAACCAAAATTAATCAAAATAGACAGGGAATGACACTTAATAATCATCAAAGGAAAAACATTTATCAAAATGTTATCTCAATTCTGAACATCAATACTCCAAACCCACATTTGTAAAAGAAACATTGTTTAAGGTTAACTCTTCCATCGAGCCCTATACATTAATAGTATGAGCTTTCAAGAACCCACTCTCACCAATTGACAAGTCATCTAGAGAAAAAAAAAATAAACAGAGAAATAATGAAACTAACACACATTATGAATCAAATGGATCCAACAGAAATCTATAGAAGATTTCAACCAAAAGTGTAAGAATATACCTTTTTCTCAGCACCTCATGGATCCTTCTCCAAAACTTTCCATATAGTTGGTTATAAAGCAAGCCTCAACAAATGTTTTGAAATAACAATTTGTATGTTATCAGACCACCATGGATTACAGCTGTAATTCAAGAACAACAGAAAAACTATAAAGCCTGAACAACTCATAGAAATTGAACAACTCTATTCTCAATGATCTCTGGGTTAGGAAAGAAATAAAGAAAAAAATTAAAGACTTTCTAGAAGCCAATGAAAATGAAGGCACAGCAAACCCAATTTTATGGGACACAATGAAAGCAGTGCTAAGAGGAAAGTTTATAACACTAAGTATTCCCATAGAAAAATTAGAAATTTTTCATACAAACAATTTAACAGTACATCTAAAAAGAAAAACACAAACAAACAAACAAAAAAACAGAAAGTACACTGAAGAGAGTAGAGGCAGAAAGTAATCAAAATCAGTCCTGAAATCAATTAGTTAGAAACAAAGAAGACAATATAAAGAATCAATGAAACCAAGAGGTGTTTCTATGAGAAAATCAACAAGATTTAAACCATTAGCCAAATTAACCAAAACACAGACAGTATACAAATAAATAGAAATCAGAAATGAAAAGTAAGACATAACAACAGACACTGAAGAAATTGAAAGAATCATTAGGTTTTACTTCAAAAGACTATACTCCACAAAATAGGAAAATCTTAATGAAGTAGACAATTTTCTAGACAGATATCATTTATCAAAGTTAAATCAAGATCAGTTAAACTACTTAAACAGCTCCGTAACCTCTACCGAAATAGAAGCAGTCATCAAAAGTCTCCCAACCAAGAGGAAAAAAAAAAAGAAAAAAGCCCAGGGCCAGAAGGTTTTAGTGTAGAATTCTACCAGACTTTCAAAGTAGAGAAATTAACAATATTCCCCAAACTATTCCTCAAAAGACCTAGACCACACAAAGACTGAACAAAGAAAGGGAACTTCAGACCTATTTCTCTTATGAGCATTGACACAAACATACTCAATTAAATACAGACCGAATCCAGTAACACATCGAAAACATCATCCACCCTGATCAAGTAGGTTCCATTCCAGTGATGCAAGGATGGTTCAATATACAAAAATCCATCAATGTAATCCACCATATAAAAAAACTGAAAGAAATAAAAATCACATCTCATAGATGCTGCAAAGGCTTTTGATAAAATCCAACACCCCTTCATGTTAAAAATATTAGAGAGATCAGGGATACAAGGGAACATACCTAAATATAATCACAGAAATATACTGTGGGGCAGTGTACCATGCTTCCAAACAGATAACCTGGTAAAGTTGAACAAATTCAGGACCCTGCCACCACCACCACAGTTCTCATAATTAAGAACGGTAGGCATTTAAATCTACTCCCAACCAGGTTCCTGTCCTAGAACTCATGACCACGACACTTCATTGAGAGGACTTGACAATCAGTCATATAGGACAATATCTGATGTCCTTCCACATGCAGATGATGCATCCCTAACATCTCAGGCCGAGCCAATAGAGAGAATCTACCTTTAGATCCAAACCCACCCTAAAATCTTTATAAGGTCTTATCTACAAGGAATCAAATATATGAGTTATTGCACCAAAGGTCATCTGAGAGTGCCTGTCTTATTGAGCTGCAACACTCCAGGGACAAATGTTCTCTCCCAAAGCAAAGGATTTTTTGCTGGGCCTAGACATGGCCCAACCAGCTGGGTGCTCGAGCCTACTGCAGCCACTTCCTCCTTGGTGGTACTGACCTTGGCCCCTAGCTACCAACTGCCTCTTGCTGCCTGCCACCAACTCCAGGGCTGCAGCTGCAAAAGAGCCTCTGCAGCTAGTCTAGTCTTGCTCTGGCTTCACCTTGGAGAGCTGCAACTCTGTGGCCACTCCAGCTGGGCTAGAGCCCCACAGATCCCTGCAGAATCTCCGCAGGTAAGAGCCCCGTAGGCAGATTGGCAAAACTAATAGCCAATATCAAATTAAATGGAGAGCAACATAAAGCAATTGTACTAAAATCAGGGACAAGACAAGACAAGACTGCACACTCTCTTCCCTGTCTAGTCAATATAGGACTTGAAGTTCTAACCAGAGCAATAAAACAACTCAAGGACACCAAGAGGATTCAAATTGGAAAAGGAAGGAGTCAAAGTATAATATGATACTTTGCAAATACTTTGCAACATCTATTTGCAAATGATGTTAGTATACATAAGTGATCCTGAAAATTCTACCAGAGAAATCCTACAGCTGACAAATACCTTCAGAAAAGTAAGACACCAACAACCCAAATAACCCAATTAAAAAATGGTGTAGAGAGCTAAAAAGAGAATTCTCAACACAGGAATATCTAATGGCCCAGAAATACTTAAAAGATATGTTCAAAGTTCTCAGTTATCAGGGAAATGCAAACCAAAACAACTCTGAGATTCCATCTTACACTGGTGAGAATGGCTAAGATCAAAAACTTAAGCAACAGCACATGCTCTCGAGTTTGTGGAAATGGGGAACACTGCTCCATTACTGATAGAAATGCAAACTGCACAACCACTTTGGAAACAAACTTGGTGATTTTTCACTTCTACTTCAAGACTCAGCTATACCACTTCTGGCCGTATACCCAAAGGATGCTCCATCACTCCACACAGACACTTGCTCAACTATGCTCATAGCAGCTTTATTCATAATAGCCAGAAACTGGAAACAACCTACATGTCTGTCAACCGAAGAATGGATAAAGAAAATGTGGTACAACTACACAAAGGAATGCCATCCAGCTGGTAAAAACAAAGACAGCATGAATTTTGCAGGCAAATGGATGAAACTTAAGAATACCATCCTGAATGAGGTAAACCAGTCCCAAAAAGACACGCAAAGCATCTACTCACTTATAAGTGGATATTAGCTATAAATAATTACCTATGCTATAATCCACAGACCTCTCCACACTTCAAGAACTTGTCAGAGAAGCAATTTTAAAAAATTCTAATGTTTGAAGTGCCAGGGTGGGAGGATTCCCAGGTGGGCTAACCCTCTCTGAGGAGAAGGTGGGGGGGATAGGAGGAGGGATTTTGGGAGAGGTTACTAGGAGAAGGGCAGAGAGCAGGATGTAGAATAAACAAACAAACAAAAGAGGGAATTTAGTATGAATATTTGAATTACTTTGTTGACTATTAAATTCACCCTTTGGCAGAATTAAGTCATAGATTAAAGAAGTAGGTCAGGGTTATAGAGTTTGTAAACAGGAGAGCTGGCATTTCAACATAGAATTCCAGGCTCAGGATATAAGCAAAAATGATTATAGTAGAGTATCTTCACATAATACATTTGGGGGTTTTGTTTTTATTTTTCTTACCACAAGAATTCTGTTTCTAACTTATTGAATGAGTTCTCACTAAATTTATTTCAGTTGGAATGTTCCATGAGTACAATGACAAGCTGAGCATATGAAAAAAATACAGAGATGATCATCATAGGATACATTTGTATTTGGTGCTAGGCAGCTGAAGGCTGGCCAGGAACCATATAGCTTCTCTGAACTTTCCTAAGTTTGGCATGGGCCAAGCAATGAGTACCACCAACCTGATGAAAGTTTCCTTTCTCAGATTTCCTGAATAATAATTTAATTTCAGCTTGTTTGAGACTGTATAGCCATCAGGCAGCGGAGAGAATGGACACAAATTGGGAAGCAATAAAAGGATTGAATAAAAGACAGAATATGTTTGCTTAGAGTATGAAAATGAATATTGCTTCCTGATTATGATCTCTTGCTACAGGTATTGCTGGGTGTGATGGCTAGTTTTGTCAATTTGATACAAGCTAATGTGTTCAGCAGAGGGAACATCAATTAAGAAACCTCCATAACTGTAGGATAATATCTTAACTAGTGAATGATTGGGGAGGGGCCTGCCCATTGGTGGTGGTGCCATCCTTGGGGTGGTCAGAAAGCAAGCTGAGCAAACCATGGGGAAGAAGCCAGTAAATAGCATCCCTCCATGGCTTCTCTTCAGTTGCTTCCTCCATATCCAGCCCTGCTTGAATTCCTGTCCTGACTTACTTTGAAAACCACGGTGACATGGCAGTGTAAATCATATAATCCCTTTACTCCCCAACTTGCTTTTGATCATTATGCTTCATTGCAGCAATAGAAACCCAAACTAAGACCGAGGGAGATCTCAGAAGACCATCATGAACTGTATCTTGTGTCACACTTGAAAGTAGGGCAGGCCGAATCAATGTTTCAAATGATTGTCTGGGGAATTCATTATAACTTCTTCACATTAATATCATCTAAACCCTCTAAATAGAAGATGTTTCAAATTCTCTAGCCTAGTTTTAGAAATCAGAAAGTAATTATCCTTGCTAATGTCCAGCCAATTATTTTCTGTTTTGTATGACCTCACCTTTGTTTCATATACTATGCCTCATGTGAAACAGTGGTAACTATATCTTGAATTGTTTGTGTATTTCCAAACTTATTAAATTAAAAGCGTTAAATATAAGCAGCTTTTTTGGATGCCAATTATTCCACAAAATGTTTTTTATAATGTATGGATATGGAAGTATTATTGCTGGGCAGGCTTTCTGCCAGCAGAACCAGGAGAGAGGGAGAGAACCCAGCCCAGTAGAGCCTCTCACGGCTGAGCGGGATGGTGAGTGTTGTGGCTGGATCTCCCGCCTTGGAAGAATAATCACCCCAGCCAGAGCCAGGAGTCTGTCAAAGCAGGAACTCATTTTAATGTATCCATCTTCTCTTTATATATAGGGCTTCTCTTTTTATAAAGGGCTGAGAGAGGAGGTGGAATTTTCTGCTGAGGTGAGATGATATAGGGGGAGGGGAAAGTTGATGAAGGGTATGGGGTGACTGAAGAGCCAACAAAGTTACTCTATGTCAGTAGGAGCTAGGCAAAGGCAGGCTTAAGCAGGTCGTGCTGAGTCACTCCAGTACAGAAGTGACTGAGACAGTTTATAAAACTTGAGCCAGGATTGGGTTTGTCCTCAAGGCCCAAACCAGGGCCAAATAGGGCCCAACATATTATAGGTAAAGTATTTTTACGATGAAAGAAAAGTAAATAAAACAGATTTAAATGAAACAATGAAGATTTAGACATGTAAGCATTTAGTTATGACTGGACTGCATACGAATATAGTATGAAGTAGTGAGATGTAGGCAACTATACAAAGATGCCTGGAAAAATTTCATCCCCAGGTCCAGATTAATAAAGGTCCACTGAGGTGAGTCAAACTTCTCCACATTTCAAGAAGTTATCAGAGGAACGACTTTACAAAATTCTAAGCAAGTCTTAATTAAAGTATGGAAATATCAAAGTCATACGATACTAAAAACTATACTTTAAAAAGTATACCAAAATAACTACAAAAACATACTACAGGCTTTTCTTAAGGAAGATTATGAAATGTCATGCTTACTCTATGGTAGGACTGAAATCTAAGGACAGGCTTGGCTGTCATGGTGCAAACCTTTAATCCCAGCAGTCAGGAGGCAGAGACAGATGGATTTCTGTGATTTTGAGGCTAACCTGTCTACAGAGCAAGTTCCAGGGCAGCCAGGGCTACAAAGAGAAATCCTGTTTTGAAAAACCAAAGCAACCTCTTCCCTTCGAGAAATCTAGGAACAGAATAGTACTACTGAAAGAGAAGTGAGATGCGCTGGTAGGAAAGCCCCACCACACAGCATCTCAGCCTTGGTTTTTGAAAGGAGGTGGTACCCACCCCAATTAAACAGCCAGGATATCCCAAGCTTTTGTAAAGGTCTCTCACAGCTGATAGTAACAACATGGAGGATTATTTATCTGGCTCATCTTTCTTCAAACAATTCTCTCCCATCTTACAGTGGAAACAAAAATAGTTATTTATCTACCTGATATAAATGAAGATTACCCTGAAATCCCTCTTTATCATTATAAAGCACTAGGGATGATATTATAAAAATATTTCTATGAAACTGAACTTGTTTAAAGAGAGAGTCAGCCCTGGCAACAGTGATGGTCAGGTTGTAAAAAGAAAGTGTTCTGTAGTCTGTGTACATTTGAAACAGGGAAAAGAATGAAGAAAAATAACAATAGAGTACAGCATATTTATTTTGACTGGTAAACAAATTAGAGCTATATTTTATCTAGCATATAGGTACACATGCAAAGTAATTTTGAGAGGACCAGTGGAGCCTCTTATATAAGGTTCTACAATCAAGTCCAGTTTGTATGAATCTAGACACAAAAATCAATATTACATATGTCCTTTCAAAATGAGCCACAGATAATCTTTAAACTGCCAGATATATTGATAAATCAGCTGAACATTAATGTTATCTGACTCTTTCACAGATAAGGAGGCCACATTTTTTGTGATATCTATAGATTATTTTAGACAGGAATAAATTCCTAGAGGAAAAGATGGTGAGAAAAAGAAGATAAAGTGTATACTAATAAATTCAGTAGGATTCTTTTTTGTATTGTTTGAAAAATGGCAGATTTAGCAAGCTTTTTGACAAAATTTACAACTCCCACTTTATCCAAGACAACAAAATTGGAAATATGTATAGGACCAAGGAGACATAGATGCCCTAGTGACTGGTAATGTTTGGATATTAGGACACTCTATATAGATTAGAACTATGTAAGAAAGAAATTTCCATACCACAGGTAAGATTTTTAAAAGAAAAAAGATATATAGACATATATACATTTGCTCAATACAGCAAATGTATCATTTATCTTACGCATCATGTATATGCCATGTATCTTTAGCCTAGTAATTATGATATGTTATCAAAGTCAAATATGTATTATTTTTACATTTGTCATGTTTAAAGTGTCAATAAGTAAGAATCTTGCACAACAATGTGAGTTTCTATAGTACTACTGAATTAACCTTGTGAAACATGGAGGTAATTAAGATGTGAAAAATTAACTCTGCTGTTAAAACATATGCCTTTGAATGCTTTCCATTCCCAAATGTATATCTTGGTGGTAGAAGGTTGATTGAAAATAATTGCCTTATAGCTGGGACTTGCTGTTTTGTCTGCAGCTACGTGATGAAATCTAGAACAAGTCTCGTAAGAGAAATTTATGATGTTTGTAGAATAAGTGTTGAATTTATCATCAAACATCACCAATTCTCATGAGTTCCAATGACATTAAATGCATAGTGCAGTGGAAAATAAGACACACATATTATTAGGCTCAAGTGAGATACCAAACAGGAAAGTGCCTCTTAAACTCAACCCATTGTGAGCCATTATTGGCATGTGATGTGTCCTTTGCCTTTCAAAATTAACTCCTATGAATTAGTCCATAAATGAACAAAAGCGAATAGAGACTTTAACTTCTCAGTGACGATACCTTCCTGAAAATGCTTCTTTGTCCTTTTCATAATGTCTCATGTCCCAGGGTGTTCTGGCTACTTCTTCGTTTGCACTCCGCAGGGGTTTGAAGGAAAAATGTCTCCTGTAAGCTGACTTTTTTTTTTTAACTTGTTCACAGTTGGTGGTGCTGTTTGGGAGATTTAGGAGGTTTGGCCATGCAGGAGGAAGTACATCTGTTAGGGTGGGCTTCAAGAGTATATATCCTTACCTTTTTGTTCTCTGTTCTTCATAGTTGTGATTCAGAGGACCAGATTTTAGCCTTCTACTCTAGCAGTCATACTCAGCTTCCATCGTACCTCCTCACCATGATGGATTTTTGTCTGTGGGGAACCATCAGTCTGAATAAGTCCTTACTTCTGTAAGTTGTCTTGGTCATGTTGTTTTAACACGCAAACCTTCCATTTTTAGACATGCTCCTTTTCACACATTCCTCTAAAACAGCAATGGATTTAGGTTTTGAAACCTAAATTTCTGCCTCCACTGACTGGGATCTCACAATCAAATGTTTTAGAGATATTCTTCATAATAATTTTTTTTTAATTTTGTAAGAACTTAGTAACCTTAGTTTGTGCAACTTTGCTTTGGTCAGTTTGCAACTTCATAACTCCTAGTGTGATTCTTTGTGAGTGTTTTGTTTTGTCTGTCTCCTCTAAATATGTGAAAACTCTGTATGACAATCAACCATATCTGCTTTAGCCTACTGAAGCCTATCACAGATAGCTAGAATGGTGGTTTGAATGACATGTAACCTATCCCATAGTTTCAGACATTTGAATGTGTGCTTGTTGGTAACACTGCTTGGGCAAGGTTTAAGGAGCAGTGGCAATGTTATTAGAGGAAGTTTGTCAGTGGAGGCAAAGATTCTGATTTCAAAACCGTCTCACTTCTCCTAGTTTACTCTCTGCTTGTAGTTAACAATATGAGCTGTCAGTTCTAAGCCTCCAGCTCTATTTCCAAAGCCTACTTGCTTCCCTGCTTCCCCACTGTGGTGGTACTGAAACCTTATTCTGCTGGAATTAAAGCCGCAAATAGGCCTTTCTGTTTTAAGTTCCTCCATTATGATGTTTTATCACAGTAGCAAAAAATTAATTAATGCAGAACTTGGTACAAGGGTTGAACTAATTCTGTGGCAGGTCTGATTCCATGTTTTAGAGGAATGTCGGGAATCTTGAGATTTTAGAGTAGAACAATGCCTGAACCCTGTACTAGACTATTCTGGTAGGATTGGAAGATGGTCTTTAGAGAGCATGGATCATGAAGGCCCAGATCATAAACTTTCAGAGGAGAAATATAGCAAATAGGCTAGGGTTCCTTCTTGTAATATTTTGATAAAAAAATGGTGCTGCTTTCTGACCTTGCTCTAGCAGTTTATCTGAGGTAAATTGAAAAATTAATGGACTAAATGTTTTAGTGGAAGAGATTTTTCAGGAAGCCTGATATTGAATATGTAATATAGTTATTAGTGGTTGCTCTTATGAAGATATATAATGAAAAAGCACAAATAGAGCAGAGAGAAATTACAACCTTTACACTTTTGAAAAACAAACAATCAAACAAACAAAAATCAAATGAGTACCAAGAAATTCTGGTGTGTGTTGTAGCCAAGTCTTGTCCTGAAAAAGATAAAGAGATTAAGGGGAAGCTTGATCTGCACTGGAATACAGGAAAGAGTGGCCTCAAGAATGTCACCCAGGTTGTGAAAGGTGAAAGCTTAGGAATTTTTCTGCTACCAGAAATAACAAATAAAAACTGCTGCAACTAAGATTCAAGGCAGTCAAGATCTATCCCAAGATGCTCGATAAACCTGGAAGTTGCTTCTACTTGGTGATGACTTCAGAGTCATGAAAGAATTAATAGTAAACTATGCATAGAATATTTTACCCCCTGTGGTTTCAAAGAGTCCCCTTGCCTACTATGTACAAGGGGAGTCCTTGCATCAAGTCTCTGAGAGGTTAATAGGTGAAACTGTGAAAGTGAAGCCTGCATTGTGTTGAATATTGGAAGATGTTGGAGATGCCAGAGCCATGGCTTATCTGGCAAAGAGTGCTGCACACAGGGAGTGGAATTAGCTCAAGAGACATGCAGGCTGCAAAACTGTAGGAGAAGAGCCATCAAAGCCCTTTGATAGCTTACACAGATGTTGAGAATTTGTGTTTGCTCTGTTGGATTTTGGCCTTGCTTAGTATTTTCTTATTCTGCCCCCATTTTTTCATTTCGGAATGGTAATATATACTCTGCATCATTATATGTTGTAAGTATATGATTTTTAAATTCTCTGTTGGTTACAATCAAAAGTTTACCTTGAGTCCCAGAGGAAACTGAACTTTTGACTGCATTGAGCCTTAAAGAATATGGATACTTTTGGAATTGGAACAAATATATAGCTACAACCATACACCTATTAGAGATGGAAGGAAGGAAGTAGTATATAGTGACTGGATGAGATGTCCCCCATAATCTCAGACATTTGAATTCTTGGTTCCCAGTTGTTAGTGTTGTTTGAGAAGACTTTCTCTGGAGGAAGTATGTCTCTGCGGATGACCTTTGAGTTTTCCAAAAGACTCTAACCATTTTCATTTTAATCTCTCCTTCCTGCTTTTCTTAAGGTTGAAGAATGTGAGCTCTTAACTCTCTGTTTCCAGCTCTACTTGCAGTGGCTGCCTATTACCATGTTCCTCCACTATTATATTAGTGAACTATTATCCCTCTGGAATGGTAAATCCCAAATAAACCCTTCCTTCTATAACTTGCCTTAGTCATGGTGTTTTACCAAAACAATAGAAAACTAACTAATGTAGTTAGCATATAATAAATATCAGATATATATTTGGATTGACAAAAAGATAAATTTTGTTTATTGTAGTGACTTTGAGAGTTAGCTACACCAAATTAAGGCAAAGCCTTATATCTGAGAAAGCATTTTTTAATCCAAGTCATATGTGTACAATTGTATGTAGAATTGATTGCATTTTTTAATTTACTCCAAGAGTGTGAAATCTTATATGTCTATTTATAATCTTAAAATGATATGATAAAGTTATATGTTAGTAACTTTTTATATTAATTTGCATTATTCTGATCATCACACTGCTTTCATAAAATTATGTCATAGATACCTCTGCTAAATGACAAACATAAGTCAAAATTTGAAAGTTATATAACTTACTCTTCATGCCTAAAAAGAAAAATCCTTATTATTGTTTATATTTATAAATTTAATTCTGAATTATAAGGCATCCTTGAAGAGTAGCCCTTTTTATAAAAGAAGAGGAGAAGGTAAATTTATTGATCCCACAATTGTATATATTCTCTGAGGACAGTGTGTCTTCAGATTCAAACACTATGGTCAGTATTTAAGAAGTGGACACCGTGAAAAATGGGCTTACAGCTACATGTTAACCTCAGGTCTCACAGAAAAATGCCAAGTCTTATATTGCAATCAGCTTTGAAGGCCAACGTCAACTGTGTTACTTTTCCTCACTTTATAGAGCTTCCCTTGTTCTGTATGTCTACTTCATCACAGCACCTTTGTTTTCAATCCATGTATCTGAGTCACCAAGTTAGAGGTAAGAATATGGCAATGTGTTTGAACTACTTTTGATCACTGAACTCCACTAAATAGTTAACTTTGAGGAAATCCTTAATGACTTGGTAACATCTACACAGGTGACAGAAGAGTGAAGAAAGACACTTGGATTTGTAAAAGAATATATATTACAGACCAGGAAAATTTTGACCCACATTGTTCAGAAGGACTGTGTAGTAAAGGAGTAGAAATAAAGCTGTCTATGTAAGAAGGTTATCAACTGTCTGTGTAAGAAGGTTATCAAATACCTTGAAAACTTGATGGTGTTCAAACTTGACTCAGAGAAGGTAGGATGCCTTTGAAGATTTTTAAGCACATAAGAAAGGATCTGAAGTTATCTAGACTGCTCTTATATTACTTATGGAATTCATTTATAAGTTTTGAGTTGAAAATTATTGGAATTATTAATTTGATAATATTGTGAGACAGCAATGCTTTTTTGGAGAGATATAGGCTCAAGTGGATACTAAATATGTATATTAGTTTCTAATCTTTCTATCAAAGGATTTAGAAGTTCATGGTGTTTTTCTTTTATTCTTCTACTGATCATATATTTTGAAAATATACCAGGTATAAAAAAACACTTCCCTTTTTTTCCTATCTCACAAAAGTTCTTAATGAAAGAAAGCAGCCAGGCATGTATGTTTTCTTAGGCCAGTTTCTATGGCTATAAGAAAATGCACAAAGCTGCATAATCTGTATAGAAAAGAAGTTTATTTTAGATTGTGTCTTTTGTAAATGGGTAAGTGCCAACTCTGCTCAGGGCTCTGTGCTGTTTCATTCACAGAGGGAAAACCAAAGTATGATCAGATGTACAAAAGAAAGGGTCATGTGGTAAGGTAGAGAGTGTAAGAGTGAGCCAGAAAAGCCATACTTGGTTTATAACAGCCCTCACTTATGGAAGATCACCCACACTGTGGGGTCTATGTTAACTGCGACATGAAAGTAGGAATACTTTTCAACTAATTGTGTCTAAAAAATCCCAGTACCTCTCAGGACTACCATATGGGAAATCAAATTTTGGAATGTATTCTGGTAGGGACAAACCATATCTAAACAACAGCAGATAAGGCCTGAAATTCTCAAAAGCAATGTTGCCAAGAGAAATGCACTTTATACAACTATTAACTTTATACCAACAGATGGTGGGTAAGTCTACACCCAACACATTTCAAGAGAAAGCTGAATAATTCATGAAAATACAAGCATAATTAAGACTTGGATATTCAGTGTGGTTCAGTTATAGCTATGAGGCATTAACACACTTGAATTTCTCAATTATAAATTATTGCTTATTAAAGCCTCTCTCTCAGGTCTTACATGTGGGGTCCTCAACAGTAATTAACTGCCATTTCTTGAAGGAACATCTCAGGTGAGATGGATATGGTGGATACCACTGCAATCACAGCACTCCAGCTTAGGTAGGAAGGTTCAAGCTAGCCTGGGTTATATGCCTGACCTGTCTCAAAAAAGAAGATGTGTGTGGGTTTGTGTATGCATCTAGTAATGCAGAAGGCTCAGACATTTGGTAGATTTTAATATATATGCTAAGCAAGGGTTTAACATTCTTCTTCTGTATCCCTAGTCTGTCTAGAGTTACATGTGTAGACTTGGATGAAGAATATTTACTTAGTAGTAAGTGAACTAAGACCTTCAGATCAGAACCCACAAAGACCTTTTTAAAACCTTATTTTATTTTATATCTTGATATTGTAATTTTACTGCATAGTTCCCCATTTATAACCCCTTGCACTTCCTGTACTTTAAAAATTTGTTTCTTCCTTTTAAAATGCCTAAATATGTAATTATAATCTAATAAATCTGTCTAATGTATGCATGTGCATGTGCATGTCCATGTAAGTGTGTTTTAAGTGCTGACATTTGGTATTGGATAAACAAAGTGCGGCAAGCAAAGGAAATAGTAACAGGATAAAATGTTTTGGAGTCTCTTGGACAATCCTGACCAACAACTCAAAAGAAAGATGCTCATGATTTGTATTCAGGATTCTGTTGGCTGATCTTTAGCTCTTAGAAGAAGAATTGTCTGCCCAGATGGGAAATTTTCAAATTTTCATTTAAACTATATATATATATATATATATATATATATATATATATATATATATATTCCCTTATGTGTATTAACTTGTTATTCCCATCTCTTTCCCATCTCTATTGCTTCACAAACCCCAATTTCAGGAAATATTTTATTGTTGTTACTTTGTTTTTGCTTTTGTTTTTGTGGTTATTACATGTTACCCACTCCCATCTGAAGATCTGAAGGCAGACATTTCTGATGAAAGAAAGTTTACAATGTTTTTCTTTCTAGGTTCAGGTTATCATACTCAAATATTATCTTTTGTTGTTGCATACATTTATCTGAAATTTTCATAGTTTCATCTTTTATAGCAGAATAGTATTCTATTGTTCATCTATACCACATTTCTTTATCCATTTGTCAGTTGAAAGACCTTTATGTTATTTCCATTTCCTAGCTATTGTGACTAGAGTAGTAATGAACATGGCTGAACAAGTATCTGTGGCAAGGAATGTTGAGTCCTTTGGACATATATTAAAGAGTAGTATAAACTGATCATATGAAAGATTTATTTTTAGCTTTTAAAGTATTATCCACAATCATTTCTTTGTTGGACCACTTTGCTATTCCTTTAACCGTGAATGGAATTCTCTTATTCCCTACAACCTTCCCAGAAATTGTTGATTATTTTATTGATTTTCCCCCACTTTGCTTGGGATAAGATAAAAATCTCCAAGCTGTTTGACTTGCATTTACTTAATGGCTATGGAAGATGAGTGATGAATATTTCTGAGACATTTCTTAGCCATTATTTTCTTCTTTTTAGAACTTTTTTGTTAAGCTCCCCGGCATTTTTTGATGAATCATTTGTTTCTATGACTTTTTGTACTTTGAGTTCTTTATATATTCTAGATGTTAATCCATCAGATGTATAGCTGGCAAAGATTCTCCAGCTTCCTCCTTGTCAACTACTTTTTTTTTCACCTGTGCAGAAGCTTCTTGGTTTAGGAAGTTCCACTTGTCAGTTGTTGGGCAAATAAAGTTTCAAAGATCTTTTCATGAGTAACTCACTGACCTCAGCAAGGTAAAAACTAAACAAATATAAGAAAGGACAATAAAATCCTATCCAACTCTTGACTTGCATGTCTGCCTCAGCCATATAAAATCCCTTCCTTCTCTTTGACCCATTCTTCCATTACCTTCCCTTTTGCACCTTCCCTTTCCTTTGGCTCTCACAATACCTTTGAGTAATAAGACTCTTCTCTGTACTCAGATGCATCTTTCCATCACAGACATTTATATCCAGTTTATAAAGCAAACCCTGGAAAGGCAGCTTCCTAGAGGAGAAGACGAGATGAATCTGAAGTTCCTGAGATGACCTTCAAGGTCCTTCTCTCTTAATCACAATCTACAAAAAATCCCAGGTCTAATGTTACCATTGTGTATGAGGTCTAACTTCTCTATTCAAGGTTCTGAGGGTATCTTCTGCTGGTTGTACCTCTTATTTCAGATCTGCTGCCCTTTGTGACACTTTATAGTGACATTGTCATGCTTTCCTGTTCCATAAATGCTTCTTTCCTAGCTTGCTACCTTTGTGACCAATATTGTTTCAAAGTATGCCAACAATGAAATAAAACTGCATAGTTAACACCTACTACTTAGCTCTACACAGTAGCATATGTAAATCTCCAAATGAAAAATACTACTTATTTCCTATAAGCATCCAGGCAGGTAAATTCATGTTATTCTATAAGCCCAGTGCTTAAAACGTTGACCTCTTCAAAGAGCATTGACAATATTTGAGAACTGGGGGAAAATGAAGGGAAAACATTGTATGCAAAGCATAAAAAGAAATAGCTTTGAGATGAGTTTTAAGACAAGTTCTAATGTCATTAATTGTTAAATTTCATGACCACATAAAACAATTTGTAATTTATTTAGATTATTTAACTCTGGAAGAATTCCCAGGTATGTATTTTGAGGCTAAGACTACAGAAACATTAGAGGGATATTAAAGTATTTGACTCATGGTCAAAATTTAAAATCAAGTTATAAATACCTTTAAAGTTTTATAGTCAAAATAACCCTCTAATAAGATATGATATGCTTACTAAAATTAATATGCTTAAAATTATGCAGACAAAACTTTGAAAAAATGTCAAAGCCCCTGTAATTGTCTCACAGCTCTTTACACTGTTCATGGTCCTAAAGGATATAACGCTGATAACCCACTGTCAGAGAGCCCAGAGTCACAGTAAAGGAGTCTCAGGAAGTAAATAAAGCAAATATGTGGAGCATAGCATAACAAAAATACAGGTATATAGTCATGCTTGGGAGACTGCTTAGTGGGTAAAGTTCCTGCTGTTCAAGAAGAGGACCCAAGTTCAGATCCATAGCACCCACATGGCACCAGACATGGCTGAAAGCCCCCAGAGCTGGACCGACATGGCTGAAAGCCCCAGAGCTGGAGTAAAGATGTGCTGTTCTGCAACCTTGTTGACATGCAGATCTAGCTGAAAAACGCTTGGCTCCTGGTTCAGTAGTACCATGCCTCTGACAATAAGGTGGATAGTAACCGAGAAAAACACTGGCATCTACCACATCCTCAAAATGGCATGCAGACAGCACACTGATATACAATCTAGCTGGGAAGATTCTGAGACATAGTGTGTATATTCTGTTGAATATTTAGCTTATTTAAGTTGCTCATAGCATTGTTACGGCTCTTAATGGAACACCCAGCATCATTTCTGCGTACTGTCAAGCATTGTGTAATGACAGTCCTACATTCTGTTTATAATTGTAGCTTTGAGAACATCAGAATATTCTTGCTTATACGGTGATCCCTATGATGTCACCAGGAGACAGAATCTTATTCCACTAATTTTTAAATGTGTTCTGATGTCTAACAAAATTGTATTTAGCTATGCATGATTTTGTGAGCAGGTGTGTGTGTGTATGTGTGTGTGTGTGTGTGTGTGTGTGTGTGTGTGTGTGTGTAGGGAATTATAGTGAGTTGTCTCATGTAATACAGATGCCGAGAAGTCTGAAAATCTGGTATCTCTAAGTTGGGAACCATCAAAGTTGATGGATGAATCCACTTAGCACACAAAGCCTGAGAATCATGGAAAACCTCATTCAAGGGCAACAGAAGATGAGAGAATCCAGCTTAAGCAGAGATGCAGATAAAAAAAATAGGCAAATTTTCTCTAGTTTACTCTTTGTACTATTAGATCCTCAATAGACAGAATGATGCTCGGCCAGTACAGATAAGTTAACCTACTGATATATCTATAATTCCTCCTGAAACAGTGTTGCAGGAACAGCAGAAATAATGTTTACTTCAGGGTCCCAGTGGCCCAGTTAATTGTATACATAAAGTTAATAACTGCACTAAGGCTGCTATCTAATATTGTGGATTTCCTTGGCGGCTATCTCTTATGAGAATACTTACCATAGATTTATGGAAACTAAAACAGAATTCCTTCAGAAAGGCAGATTCACAATTGAAAATGAAAGGATTTATAACTTGGACGCCAACTCATATATGTACAAAGTGTAGTTATAAGGAACTAATCTTAATGATGACTACCATGCCTGTCAGGGATGGGTTTTTCACACATTTTATCCACATCTTTTGTTTCTCACATTATTCTTGTCCTGTAGAGTGTGAGACATGAAACTTTCCTTACTTGGTGTTCATATCCATTTCTATTAGAATATTATTACTGTGTTTATTTTATTTCTCAGGTTAGCATCAGTAATAATAAGGCACCAAACCATCTCTTCCGAATGCTTACCTTAGGCTGTGCAAATGCATTTTATGCAAGGTATCATTATCTCTGTATGACAGATAGAAAAAATAGTCTCAGCAAAACCACCATGATCACATAGCAAATAACTAAGTCCATGATACTAACTCCAGCCATCTTTAAACTGCAGGACACGCTTCTCAAATAATTAGCACTTGTATATTCTCTAGAATTCTGTTGCATATGGTAACCTGCAATAACTGTATATTAAGTCACCTATTATTATCTCTGTCTGTTTGTGAGTATTCTTTCTTATGCTTTTAACACATGGTGAGAGATGTGTGGATCCATTCTCAGCAAAAATAGGCATTTCCTTGCTTCCTCTTCCTTCCAGCTAGAGAAATTTTCTTCGTCTTGCAGAGGATCAGAACATCTTCTGCTTTATATCATTGAATTACCTCTCCTAACAACAGCTCGTAAGTCCTAGTGTCTTATATTTTATTTCCACTGCTGGATATAATACTGATTAACACAGACAAGTCCAGAAAATGATGGGCAGAGAAAGATGGATTGCTGATCCACGCGATCTCTTTGTGGTGGCACCTTTACTCTTATTTATGGATTTTTCTAATTGCTTGCTAATATACTTGCTCCAAGTTTGATTTTTGTTAACAAGTCACCATTTGCATACTACATCTGCCTGCTTCCTTTAATGTTCTCAGCAACTTGTCTGCTGCTATTTGCTTAGTATAGGAGGGGAATGGCTTCTCTATAATCTCCCTGGTCTGTCCTGGCTCTGTTGTTTCTCTTTCTGAATAATCAGCAATCTGTTTGCTGTTTACTGGCAATAGAAAGGGTAATAATTTGTTCCCTTTAGTGGGATGAGAAACTTGCTGATTGGGATTGTAGTTCAATAGGAATCTCCTAGAGAGTAGAAATATGCACAACATGTTCAACGATGATATTGATAGTGCTGGGAGATTGCCTGTTTTCCCTATTTTGTATTCAAAATCATGTACATTGAAGAATTTGGTCAATGTCAAAATTATAATTAGTGCACTAGTTTCTACTAAGAAGCCAGAAAGAAATGTTGGTTTTAATTAATTCTGAAAAAAAATCTTTCTAGAACAATTCATACTATTTTTTATTTTTAAAATTATCTTTTGGAATACTATAAAATATAAACTAATTAACATATGGTGCTTTGGTGATAATTTGCTACTCAGTTCATTGGCTGACTTCATTTTTAAGTGTATCCAACTAAAACAAGGTAAAAACCAATGCTTGTGATTATTATCATTATTTGATTATCCTGGATGAATTAATCAGAACCACAAGATGTGAAACTGAAATAAAAGTATAATCATGAGAGAAAAATGTGAACTCTTTGCTATTGGCAGATGGTATAATTATGTATAAAGTAGCAGAAAGGCGTGAGCTGAAAAAAATGCAAAAATAATAAGCTAATAAAAATTAAATGTACTGGTTCAAGACAGATATGCAATCTCTATCACACTCACTGGGCAGAAGACCTACACAGACAGACATTTTTACTATCACATAACAGTTATTTAAGGTGACCTCCCAGAGTCTCCCCTACAGTTATTCTCCTACTGTTGCTGAAAAACAATGAAGGTAGATGACACCCTGAGTTCCCAGCTGTCGGCTGCCTTACCTGTCCAGTTAGAAGTAAGGAGGCAAACACCGAGCCCTTCTCCATGCAGTTTAATCAGGAACCTTCATATTTACTTCTTCTCTAGCTAGCTTTTTTTATATTCTTCTATATCTTCTTCTTACATCTTACTAGTTGCATCTTTTTAGTTTCTTCTTACTTACTCCTATTTCCTACTTACTCCTATTCCCTATATCTTACCACATACATCTTACTTCTATTCTTATTCTTAAATCTTACTTCTATCCTTACATCTTACTTCTATCCTTACATCTTACTTCTATCTTTACATCTTACTTCTATCCTTACATCTTACTTATTACTACTTACATCTTATTAGTTACATGCTTAATCCTATATCTTACATCTATACTTACTATCTATCTATACCTTACTCCTAATCTCTTACATAACACATCACCAGCCCTAATTCTATCTATATCTATCTATATCTATCCTTACATACTTACCCCTAATTCTATTCTCCCTCCATACTTACTATCTATCTCCAGCCCCCAGCCCTTGTGGGTTAAATACTTTCCCTGGTCCCAATCAGCATCAGCTACGAGGCAAAGCATAATAGGCTGTGGGAAATCATGTCAGCTTGCATCACAAACTAGAGGCACACAGCTTTTCCAACTAAGGCCTGTTTATCTCAAAGCTCTCTGATCTGGCCGGAGACCAGGTGTTCAATATATATATATATATGGTGGCAGCTGCGGCTCCCCACACCCAGCTACAGTGCCAGCTCCTATTCCGTTAACCCTTCATGAGTGTTATCATTATCACCCTAGACTATGGAAATCCTATATATTCAAGTAAGATAATTCAGACAGTACAAATGGAAGATGATGTGCTGATATTTCAGTTGTCATGGACACATTTTCCACAATGAGAAAAGTAAATATGTTTGTGATTCAATCTACCTTTGTTCTCCTTGGAACTTTTTTAAAAATTAGTTTTTGAAATTTTATATATTTCTTTGATGTCTTGATCATATCAGTCCATTATTTCCTCCCTCTAACCCTCCTCAGTGCCGACTACACAGTTTTTCCCCCAAATTTTGTGCCATTGTATATTTTCTTTTTGTTGTTGTTGATCAACATTTAAGTCAGATTAGTGTTGCTCAAATATACATAGAGTAAGGCCATACACTGAGGTATAGACAACTTACTAGAATCATTCCCCCAAAGGAGAGTAATTCTCTTTTGTTCAGCAACTACTCATTCTCTGTAGTTCTCCTAAGAATGGGGCTATGTGGGGCATTCTGCACTCATGTTGGAAATTTGACTGTTAATATTGTGCAGTCTTTGTTCAGGGAACCACAATTGTTATGAGTAGATATGCCCAATAACCATATTATGTCCAGAAGTTACTATTGTTCTAATCCTCTATGTTTTATACTCTTTCCTACCATTATTTCAAGTTGTTCCCTGAACCTTGGTTGAGAGGTTACTGTAGATGATTAAAAAATAAGCATGTGCAATCACTTATATAGGATTTTGACTACATATAATTTTAAAACTGTTTGGATATCTCTATAACTATCATTACATTATTGTGCCAGTAGGTAAATCTTGCTAGGAAACTCATGGTATACATAGGCAAAACTAGGTATACTAGGTATACTAGGTAAAACTATAGATGTCTTTTCTTACTCAGTAGCCTATGGAACACCTTCTGGCATTATATGGCTTAGCCAGTAGGAGGAGGCCTCTGGTCTGTCAAGGTTAATTTTTCCATGTCCTGCATTCAAAATAAGTGATATCAAGAGTTATAAGGTTTTACAATCTAGTGATGACTGTAATATAGTGGTGACAATCTGTGTAGGTTTGGTGCCCCTGATTAGTAACTCATAAGAATGAGCATGGCACTGAGATTTTTATTATGGTTCACATCATCTGGGAAGAATATTGTCTATCCTTGCACGATAGTTATATTAAAACACCTTTGAAATGGTGTTACAATTTTTAATTAGCTTACAAGCTAATAGATTTCCATAAAGCTTCTTCATGCAACTTATTTGGTTAATACACATCATAATGCTTGTTTCCCTTTATCTACCTACCCAATTCTCTAGTTTTACTCTAAACTCAAACTACCCAGCCCTCTGTTACATCCCCTGTATACTACTATTGTTTTGATTATATTCACATGGGTTACAAGACTGTAAGTATCTGTATAGTTTTCCACACAGTCTTCACTTTGGACACTTCTGACATTAATAGCAACAGTGTGTCAAGAAGTAAAACCAAAAGACACAGATCTCAATCTGGAAAGTGTTAGATTTGTCAATGACAATAACAACCAGCATGATATATAAATACATAAAATACAAATACAGAAACACTGAGGGGTCTATATCTTTGATAGCTTCAGTTTTGAAGGATGTTGAATTTAAAAATCAGAGACTATTAGCTTGTGAAAATGTATTTGAATAAGAGGACAATGTTTCAGTCCCAGCAAGCAGCAGAAGTTCCATAATTGACTACAAAGTTCTGGCTCTGGTCAAGGATACATAAAAAGGATTCTGGAATCTTCCTCCATGCCTAAGGTAAGTGGCTAAGGTCAGACATGTGTCAGTGGTGACAGTGGTCACAGGAGATCCAGAGATGCCTTTGTGTGAGGCTGTGATGCTGAAACCTAGATTGCCTTAGAGATTCAAAGATGTTCTAGATGTCAAATTCATAAGATACTTGCCAACAAAAGCTGCTAATATTATGTGGAACCAACCCAAGAAAGAGAAATGTGTTGCAGTCAACAAAGGTGAAAAGAGTTGGAGATCTGACATCAGACATGGTGAAACAGAATTTGGATTTTGCCTTGATGGGTTTAGGTTTTGTTTTGATCCAGTATTTTTTCCACTTCCCTCCATTTAGGAATGGTAATTTTATATTCTGTGCCATTGTATGTTGAAAGTATCTGATCTGCTTTTTTATTTTGATTTTACAAGGACTACAGGTAAGAGATTGTCCTGAGACTCAGAAGAGACTTTGAACTTTTAAACAGTGTTCATATTATTGACTTTGGGAACTTTTAAAGTTGTACTAAAAGCAGTTTTGCATTATGGCTGCAAGCCAGTTGGGCTAGGGAATGGAATGTGGTGGTTTGATTAGAAATGACCCCCATAGGCTCATGGATTTGAATGCTTGGTCACCAGGGAGTGGTATTATTAGGAGGTATACTCTTATCGGGGAATGTATGTCATTAGGGATGGCCTTTGATGTTTCAAAGTCACAAGCCAGCCCTAGTTGCTCTTTCTCTTCTTTCTGCTTTTGGATCTGGATCTGGAGGTCTCAGCTATCATGACTGCCTCCAATATACTGCTATGTTCTCCAATATGATAATAATGGATTAAACCTATGAAACTGTGAGAAAGCCCCAATGTTTTCTTTATAAGAGTTGATTATGGTGCCTCTTTACAACAATAGAAGACTGACTAAGACAAATATATACACAGACATGCATGGGTACACACTTGTGTGAGTGTGTGTGTGTGTGTGTGTGTGTGTGTGTGTGTGTGTGTGTGTAGGAGATCAACCTCCTATGCATTTCCACAGGATCCATCCATCTTGTTTTTTGAGAGAAGTTTTCTCAATGGGATCTGTCTCACTAATTATTAGGAAGATTGGTCAGTGAACTCCTGACCAAAGTTTCATAGCATTATAACCGCATCCCACCATACCCATTATTTTTACATGGATGAAAGCAATGAGGCTAAAGTCCTTACAGTTATGCTGCAAGGACTGCCTTGACTTCTAAGTAATACTTCTTTATAAATTCATATTTAGATAGCCGTCATCATTCATATAGTTTAAAATGTACAATGAATCATATGACAGAGTCAGAGAGGGAGATAGAAAGTTTATTGAACATTGTGGTAAGCCACATATAGTACTGCTACAATGGACTATTATGAAAGTGGCTTGCACAATTTGTATGTCTTGGGGCATGCTGGTAGAATAGTAAGTCACTCTCCCTGGCCCGTTGGTGGTATTCCTTGGGATACTAGAGCCATGCATATTGTGGAATGAGTCTCCAAAGATGAATCCACCCCACAGCTTATTGACTCCAGAGTTTTCTTCTCATGTTTCCCATGAGCCACTAATTTCATGAGACTGATAAAAAGTTTAAAACTGAAAATAATTCTTTTTGGGCAGAAGAGCATAAAATGGTCATAAAAGGCAATGTGGAGTGGCTGAGTTATCCATCACAAGGAAATCAGTCAATGCCATGTTCTCTTAAAGAGGGCCAAGATAATTGTGGTCAGTTCCTGTTTCAATCACGAACTCTCATTGAGAAGTGTGTGATCTATTTCACATATTGTTTTCTTATTGTCTCAAAATTAGAATTACTGTTGTGGGTGACCTAGAACTCATGTACTCATGCTGATGGGCATTTTTGACTTGCTGTAGAGGGCTGCACAATCCATAGCTCTGTATTACTGTGAATGTAGTAATCTACTTAGATAGTTCCAATGCAATCTTTTGGTTGTAAATTAGTAAAATCTATGACTACGAGAAGTTATTTTTTTAAAGTTTATTTTATGTACATGAGTACAATGTAGCTGTCTTCAGACACAGCAGAAGAGAGAGCATCAGATCCCATTACAGATGGTTATGAGCCACCATGTGGTTGCTGGGAATTGAACTCTGGACCTCTGGAAGGGCAGTCAGTACTCTTAACCACTGAGCCATCTCTCCCTAGCCATACTCTCAACCCCCAGAAATTCTTAGTCTCAGCATTCAAACTCAAAATTAGTCTTGGAACGGGGAAAGAGCAGCAAGAAACTCCTGACTAATCACTTATCATTTGCTGTCTTCCCACAGCTTATCACTGCTCTCCTGGTTCCAGCACACTGCCCAAGGCCAAGCCCTTGACCTCTCAGTTTGACTCTAATTTTGGATCACTGAATAATCTGACTGCAGAATGGTAAGGAGAACATGTGGCCAGCTCGGGAAGGCAGGGTGCAAAAGTCTCTCCAGAAAATTCAGAAAGACTTTATCTTTGAGCATTTTTAGTCTATAAAGATAAACTCAGACTCTATTATGTAGCAGTTTAAAATGGAACAAAATTATTAAAATAAAACTCCAAAATTAAATTATTTCAAAACATTTCCTAATTGGAGATTGTCATTCTGAAAATCATGTTTAAAATTATATTTATATCATTTGTTAATACCTTTCCTTTTCTCCCTCCAACCCTTCCCATGTACCTGCCTTGTTCTCTCTCAAATTCATGGTCTCTATTTTTCTCATTGCATATATATATGTATATACATATATACATATATATATGTATGAATATATATGTATGTAAATACATGTATATAAATTTATGTATATGATATAAAATACAAAAATGTGAAATAATTAGATTATATTCTTAAATATATAAATACAACATTCACAGTCTATATATGTTTTTATGTTTTATGTTTTTATATATTCAAGTTTTTATAATTTCAGGGTTAACTACTTGATATTGGATAACTGATTATGGGCTTCCTCTCGAGGGAAGAATTCCCACTCTGAAAATTATTTAATCATTTCTCTATCACAAAGCTAATTTAGAAATAAACTTCATCTGTGGGAAATTTTATTTGTAATTACTTATTTTCTTGGATTGCGTCAATTAATAGCATGATATATATTAAAAAACAAAATCAATGTAATTTCTACACTTTAGAGATAGAGAAATAAATATGTAAATAGCACACTGCAGAAAAATATTTTTAAGTTTCTAAACACTTATTTATGTACTTTTTTAGTTATGTGTGAAGCCTGTGTATGTGCATATGCAGTCCTTGTGTGTGTGTCTGTGTGTGTATGTGTGTGTGTAGGACAGATGTGCAATGACCCATGTGTGGACATAAGAGGGCAACTTGTGGACATGTGTTCTCTCTTCCATCAAGTGGTTTCCACACATGGATTTCTGCTCAACAGGCTTGTCAAGAAAGGGCTTTAGCACTGACCCCTTTCATTACTACTGTGGAAGCCATATTTAAATCTTATTTCCAATTTCTCTAAGATCTAAGCTACAAAACAACAGAGTTAATTTAAAAAATGTAACTCACACAATGAACAGTATAATACTGAAATAGATACTTTTAATGAACAATGGTGTATATCATACTGGAAAGATTGCCTTTATTTATCAATGAATCTCAAATCAATTAATTTTGGGGAGAAATGAATGTTTATCAAAATCAGTGAAGTATTTCTAAAAAATAAGTATAATAAAAACTAATTTCTACACTAGAATACTAGGGAGGAGCCATGCCTATCTCTTATCAAAATTTCTCAAAATTATCTGTGGAAAGCACCATGGCCGAACAACCATTGGATGTTCCCAAAGATAGTCCACTCTATAGTATAATATAACATGTGATATGGATGGAGTATATTTCAAGTGACCATGTAAGGAAAAGACATATAGTAAACAGAATTAATAAACCACCCCACAACAGCCAGAGAAAGCTCCACTCCCAGATACTCTAACACTCCTGGGATCATAGGATCAGTAGTGAGGAGGACACATCTGTCCCAACACCAGGAGAAACTGGGACCAGAGGAACCAAGGCACACAGGATTTCCACCAGTCCAGTGGCATGGGTTCTTTCCAGTCTGTCTGGGCCAGTGCCCTAAGCAGACTTTGGGGGCAAACTCTGCAGTGAGTCCCATAATATCCAGAGGAAACTCTACTCCCAGGCATTCTAATAGGCACAGGATCCCAGAATCATAGGATCACAGAAACAGCTTGACTCTGAGGAGTTCTGACACAACCAGGATCACAGGAAGGACAGGTTCCAGTCAGATATAGCCAGGGTAGGTAGAAGTAGACACAACCACATGCGGGGAGGCAAGCATAAGAACATAAACAACAGAAACCAAGATTATTTGGCATCATCAGAACCAATTTTCCCACCATAGCAAGTGCTGGACACACCATCACACAGGAAAAGCAAGATTCAGATCTAAAAGCACTTCTCATGATGATGATACAGGACTTTAAGAAAGACATAAATAACTCTCTCAAAGAAATACAGGAGAACACAGGTAAACAACTAAAAGCCCTTAAAGAGGAAACACAAATATCCCTTAAAGAATTACAGAAAAACACAATCAAACAGGTGACAGAAATGAACAAAACCACCCAGGATCTAAAAATGGAAATAGAAACAATAAAGAAATCACAATGATAAACAACCTTGGAGTTAGAAAACCTAGGAAAGAGATCAGGAGTAATAGATGCAAGCATCACCAACAGAATACAAGAGATAGAAGGGAAAATCTCAGGGGCAGAAGGTACCATAGAAAACATTGACACAACAGTCAAAGAAAATGGAAAAAGAAAAAAGCTCCTAACCCAAAACATCCAGGAAATCCAGGACACAATGAGAAGATCCAACCTAAGGATAATAGGTATAGAAGAAAGTGAAGAGTCCCAATGTAATGGGCCAGTAAATATCTTCAACAAAATTATAGAAGAAAACTTCCCTAACCTAAAGAAAGAGATGCCCATGAACATACAAAAAGCCTACAGAACTCCAAATAGACTGGACCAGAGGAGAAATTCCTCCTGTCAAATAATAAACAAAACACCAATTGCACTAAACAAAGAAAGAATTTTAAAACAGTAAGGGAAAAAGGTCAAGTAACATAAAAAGGCAGGGCTATCAGAATTGCACCAGACTTCTCACCAGAGACTATGAAAGCTAGAAGATCCTGGGCAGATGTCATACAGATCATAAGAGAACACAAATGTCAGCCCAGGCTACTATACCCAGCAAAACTCTCAATTTCTATAGATGGAGAAAACAAGATATTCCAAGACAAAACCAATTTACACAGTATCTTTCCACAAATCCAGCTGAAAAATGGACAATAGATGGAAAACGCCAACATAAGGAGCAAAACTCCAGCCCTAGAATAGCAAGAAAGTAATCTTTCAACAAACCCACACAAACCTAATTCCACCACTAACAACACAAATAACAGGAAGTAACAATTACTTTTCCTTAATATGAAAAGTAATATTACCAACATATCCCAATCGATTGAAGTTCAAATATATGAGGAATTAGAAAATTTCTTGGCTGTCATCCAATGGTCTCTCTAATTTGGTAATTGGAGAAATAGGTCCCATAGTGTACAATCCATATACACTTTATGCTTGTTTGTACATGACAGTGTTTTGCTGTGTATACATAATGGTCTTGAAATCATGCTTCTCATATCTCAGCTTCACTATTAGTTGGATTGTTAATGTGATGTTTTTACACTATACTATGGTTTCCAGAACAGCTTACATATTTCAAAATTATTTATACAGCCAAAAAAATGTAGGCAATTTATTTGGGAAGCGGCTTGTAAGAGAACAACAAAGAGTGAGACAGACTGCTTTGCTTGATGTTTATAACTCTTGTATCAAGTTTGAAGAAGAGGACTTTATAAGTTACTCTTTCTCTGAGATGAATGCTTTTCCAAATTATCACAGCTAATGAACCAAATTCTTACCCTCACCTAATGTCTGTGCCACTCTCCAAGCAGAACCATTGTTCATTGAAACAGTTGGAGAATGACTTTATGGATAGACTATCTTAATACACACACCATTTCTTAAATGAATGTAACCTGTTCTCTGTGGGCTGAGAATAAAGTCACTCACTCAAGTCAAATAGCTTTGACCATAGCAGAGAAATCTGTATCCAAAAATTGTGCCTACAATTCATTCCTTGACATAGCAGAACTGTCAACTCTCAGCTTAGCTACAATGGAAGTAAAATCCTTTGGTGATATGAGGGTCATTGAAGTACAGCCTTATTACAATGAAACCCAATGTCTAAAAATTGTTCATATTTTGTGTTTGTACCACAGTAAGAGCCAAGATTTTAAGCTCTACTAAATACAAAACAAACAAACAAATAAACAAGCAAAAAGACTTTATATATTTCTGTTCATTTAAAAAAATACTGGTAGTGATGTATTATTTTAAAATATACAGTTAGTATGTTTGGAGTTACTTAAAATTTATATTGAGAAAAATGTATACATTTTCAGTATTGCTGTAGACAAGCATCTACATAAGACTGTTAAACTGAATGTTGTTTTATGTAGCTTTTATAATACTCATTTTATTGTCATGGTATCAGTTACCCTGAGTGCAGTGCATCTTCTGGGCTGGCTCAGGATATGGTGTCTCCATGGGAGCAAAGTAGCTAGCAGTTAAATACTCTGAGTGCAGGGGATCTTCTAAGCTGATTCAGGATATAGTGTCTCCTGAGGATCAGACTAGCTAGCAGTCTTCTCCAGCAGAAAGGATCGGGCAGAAGGGCACTGCTTAGGTACTTATATCACACAGTAAAATTAATTTCAGCCAAAGTGTAGATTTAAAAGTATGTTTGCTTCTTTAACATGAAGTTATTGGCAGGCTCTGTTCTTGGCACTTTGTATTAAAACACTTTCTCTTAAGATCAGCAGTGAAACTCCAGCAGTGGTGGCACATGCCTTTAATCCCAGCACTTGGGAGGCAGAGGCAGGTTCTGAGTTTGAGGCCATCCCAGTCTACAGAATGAGTTCACAGACAGCCAGGGCTACACAGAGAACCTCTATCTTGAAAAACAAACAAACAAACAAACAGATCAGCAATGAAAAGGAAAGGAACAAACATAAGCTATAATTGAAAAGACTAAGAATCAAGGGAAAAATAGGGCAGATAAACAAGTGTTACTGTAAATTTGGGCAGAGTTGGTGGCACATAGATATGATTCCAATGATAATTCTTTTTCATTACTGTTTATACTAGCTTTTAAAATTCATACTATTTAAATGTTTGGTGGGGAATTAAGTGGGATTGTCTATTTCTACATATCAACAGGGATAAAAAGCCATGAGTTAGGATGAAGGGTTCTTTGTGGTCAGCCTCACTAGACTTTAGTCATTTTCATGCAGAATTCCTTTGGCCTGTATAAAGAGGGAAAGGACTACTTGCATGTGGATTCTGTGATAACTTTGTTTTAGGAAACATCTTTTAGATTCCAATACTATAATGTTTCAATATTGAATATATCAGTTGAAAAAAATGTTTCTATATACAAGGCTAAAATTTGGGTAACTCATATGTCGCATGATTTGTTCTGTTTTAATGAGGGCATACTCCAGATGGATGAATGTTGCAGTTCTTATTGGTAATTCTCCTTTGTTGTTCTCTTAGTCTGACAAAATGTAAATGGGATGGGGACTGTATGTGGTTTTTGCATATAAGGAAATCAAGTATCTTGTTTATGTATCCTTGTTATATTTGCTATCCTTTATCTATTTTAAAGCAGAGTAATAGCTTATTAAACATATTTTAATTTAGGTTTAAGGATGAGAGATGCTTAGACATCTAAGAGAATGGGTATATAACCAAGTGTGAGCATAGGCACAAGGGGCAGCACATCCTTTATGGCTTGACCTTGCCATAAAATGTTTGCCATGCAAAAACAATGTATCATGTCTTAAGATATCCCTATATATTTTCACGTACTACATGTTTACACTATCCTATGCCCAAACATAACCTGTATTTTGAGTGCCCTATCAAAATCATTCCTGTTCTACCCAGTAACAAGACAGATATATATAGTCTAGGCACTACAGAATAAATCCAGTTTCAAGTATGCCAGCTAGTGATTTCTTCAATCCCTCTACGAGTACTTCTTTCTGGAGAGGCATGGAAACTCCAGGGGCCACCTGGAGAGTCATGGTGTTGAGCACTGTCATTGGTGCTTCCACGTTTGCAGTTCTCTTCATCCACAGGTGGCAGGCCTTACTAAAACGTTTGTATTCCCCCACTGTGCGGTAGTTCATGCTGCCATCTGCTGGCATTTCCTCTTGTTACAGCCATGAAAACTCGGATCCCCTAGATCAATATCAGAGCTTCCAGCTGCATGTTTTCTAGGTAATTTTATCTTTCATCCTATTACTCCGATATTAGGATTACTCCATATCAGTCACAGAGAGATTAGAGTTGGTTTCCTGTTATTGAGATGACAGTGGGACTCCCCAGAAGAGCCATTCTATTGGAGTTCTCCAGAAGATACAAGGCACAAGTCTTGACTCCTAGTCGCAAACTTCCTTTCCTGTTCTTGAAAGAATTTTAATTTCCTTTATTTTAGACAAAGATGGGTGAGTATTTGCTACCATATTATTTTGCTTTAAAACTGGGTTGCAAAGGAGAAGTCACTGACATAATTCTTTTTAGTATTGTTAAGTACCGCCATGTTGGTCTGATGCAGCAGGCCATACCACAATGAAGGCTGAAAAAGTATCAGGCTCCATTACAATGTGAGGGTGCTATCCTGCACCAGTGGCAGGACAGTGGGATCTAATCATCTTCCTACTCTTGCCTTTGGTTTGTACCATGGTATATTAAGCCCATTGTCACTTTTAGATTTTTCAAATCTTCCAATGTCTATAATTCTAGTGCTTTTCTTTATACCAATCATTTTAAAATTTTTATTCTTTGAATTATTTGGTATTTAAGTTGTTGTGTAAAGTGAGAGAGGAATGCAGATTATTAATTCCTCAAAATGGCAGTATGGCTAGCTATTGTATTAAAGTTCTTAAAGAATGATTTATTCTGAAGTCTTGTGAGATTATAGACAAAGTTGATAATTTTATGATGAGCTTATGACCTTGCCATTTATATAACAAATATTGGTTTGGAACTAAATGTTGGTTGTGTACCAGAACATTTGGGGGATGTATATAAAAACAAAATGCCCTGTTAATCGGTTCCTACCTGATACAATCTTTATGGGATACATTTTGGGTACTGTAATTTTTAAAACCTTCCTAAGCTATACAGTCAAGGTGCAGACTTGTAAATTAAAGCTTGTCTTTGGGAGAAATAACACATGAATGAAACTCATGCAAATACTTTTTATTGGCATTATGTGAAGGGTACATCACTCATAATGTGAGGGAATGCTATCACACAGAGGTTTTGGTCCCTTTTGGAGGATTTCTAATTTGATATGCCTGGTATGATGTCTAAAACTTTGTATTTTGAAATGTTTCTCACTTTAGCAATGCTGCTGACCCAGAGTTCAGCCTTTAAGAAATCTTGCCATTGAGTACATAGTAGACCTTTATGTGAAAATAAGCCCAATCTTGATTGAGGCATGAGTTGTAACAAACCACGTGTTTATGGGTCTTCACCCTTTCCCCAGGCATTTTTAAGTCGGTAGTAAATTGAAAATGAATATACAGAATGTGATTCATGTTCACTGGTTCTTGTTTGCAAAATTACTTAAGGTGTAGTAAAAATAAAACATTAAAAGGAAGAACAGTGAGAAATTTAGAACAGAGGTAAACTGATATTTATAAATATGAATTAAAAATAATTTGCTGCTGGGTCAAATTTTGGCTAAGTTTTCTACCAGTGATCATCAAACAGGGAAACACAATCCTTGCGGACATTAAAGATTCTCCTAAAGCAAAAGCAATTCAGATGCTTCAGATAAAATCCAACCCTGTCCTAGAACTAAGAATCAATTTATTCCATGCTTACTTCCAAGACTTATGTCATACACCATTTACAATGTTAGGCATAACACAGCATCTTGTATTATTGTGCAATACATGTATGTGTTCCACTACTCAGTCTGAGATCAGTTAATGAGCATGATATAGGAGTTATTTGTATACTAGAATCTGGACATTTTGTTAATTACATTTCAAAGTGTATTATTTAACATTCTCTATTTTTTGATGTGAATCACTGCTGTCCATCAAGTTACAGTAAAAGCCACTATACAAAACCCAAACACTATGCTATTGATTTCACTCTTGACATTCTCAGTTTCCTTGGCTAGAGATAATCTCTAAAGTTTCTGTGGCTTGGTTCTGCACCAAAGATGAAAAGACACAGATTATATTTTTTAGTACCTGATTCATAAGTAAGCTTGTTTCCCCAAAATAGGGCATGCACAGCTAATTTTGATTACTTCTAAGATCTCAAACTTGTAAACTACATTACTATAAAAAATATATTGGGATTCCAATGTCAGTATTCTAGGTCTTTTATCCTATATGTTATGCAATGAGCACAGCATGGGAAAAGTGAAGTTGCTTGATGCACATTGTTTTAGTTAATGTAGGAAGGGAAAACAACAGTCTATTGTCTTGTTTCTTTTTTCAAACAGTAAACCAGTTATACTTTCATGGTGCATTAATGCCATGATTTCTTTTTTATTATTAATTTATTCTCTCAAACATTACATCTCAATGGCAGTTTCCCTTTCTTTCCTCCCCAGTTAAAACCTCCCCTTTCATTCCTCCCCCTTTCCCTTCAGAAAAGGGCAGTCCTCCCAAGTCAACTAAACATAATGAATGCTCTGGTCTCTATGTTATATGTTTTTGTTTGTTTGTTTGTGTTTAAAATACTCTCTATCCACTTTGGCCTGAGCCAAAGATGTAATACATTTTGCGGAAAAAAAAAAATTGTAGATATGCTTTATTCAAGAGTGAGACAGAACTGTGCGAGGAACAAATTTTATGCTGGTGAGCAAAAACATGTAATAAAAGTGTCATTAACCAAAAACATATAAAACAAGACAATACATTAAAATTTTGGAAAATGCAGTAAGACCAGAGATTTATGACAACCTCCTTTTACTTTCCCAAGGAAACCAAGTTTCTGCAAGAACCAGTGATCCAGTTTTACTAATTCTCTATTTGTAGTACCTTTTAAAATGAAAGACTCTTATTAAGAATTGACACTGTATTTCAATATTTACCTTCAGATAAGTGGATTATATGGTCTCTTGTATATCAAAATATTTTGTGTATCCTATACATCAACATTATTGGAAAAAAGCCATTGATGATTGTTGCCGTCCAGCAGCAACATTAAAAGAGGTAGGGTACCTGGAAAATGAAATTAGAAAGAAGAGCAACATCAAGAGAGAGTTAGGGAAAAGACAGAGTGGTCACAGGTATACCTGTCCACGTGGTTGGTTTACAAAATTAGATGGGAGTCGTGAATGCTCAGCCATCTTCCATTTTATGCCAATCCTTTGTTTCCCCAACAGGTAGAATACCTCAGGCCAAACCACTCCCCCCAAGTACGTCAGTAATGAAGACCCAATCAACATTTTCTTAGTCTCTATAGCAGGTGGGATTTCAGAAGTGACTGGAGCCAGTAATGAGGCATGGCAAATAGCAGGAGGTGGGCAGAGAGGTATGGTGAAGAGAGGCAGGCTTCAAAACAGGAGGGTAAGAGATGATGCCTCAATATATTGAACCTATTTAGTGCCATCTTAAGTAAATGATTATTTTTAGCAACATGAATTTTTGCTTGCTTGCTTTTTTAAAAAAAATAATGGTTATTGGCTCTATAGACAGATAACCAGGGTTCAAGCCTTGTCCCTGCCACTAACCAGGAGTGTGAACTTAAGCTTGTTTAATTAGGCAAGTTTTCTCATCTTTAAAGCAAGAGAAGGAAGGAAGAAATTGAAAGATGAAGCAGTTTCTATGTATTGCTAAGTTTGAGTTGCCTGGTTGAATGTTAACCAGAGAAACAGAGGAATAATTAGAATTTCCATTACCCAGCAGGGAGGGGTTATCTGTGTAGACACAGATATTAAAAAAATAATAAATTGCTCTACTTTAATACCTGTGAGTATAAAGCTTTTCAATTGAGTTGTTTACCATGCAGCGGTATATGGCTCTTCTCACTAATGAGTTTTGTGGGAACTTATAATTAAGAGGCTAGGCCACAAGAATACAAACTTCTCATTTTTAAAATTTTGGCTGAAAATAATCATAGCACAAAACTGTTGGAATTTAAAATGAAGAAAAACATAGACAGCTAATGAGATTGAAAAATATGAACATGAGGTTATAATAAAAAAGCCATACATAAAATATGAAAAGTTGAGACTGAAAGAGAGAAATAAGCAAAAAGGAACATGCAGAATGCAATAGAAGCAGGGTACTTGCATGTGTTGAAGACAACATTGCATTATGCTCAGCATCTTGGAGAGCTGGGCTCACATACACTTGTGGACATATTATATAAAATAAACAATGTATTTTAAGTCATATACACATTTAATATTAATCTTAATATATTTTTCTTTCCAATTCCTTTGTCAGTACTAATGCAGAAAATCTTAATTAATTTGAACAAAAATGTACAAAATGAGTAACAAAACTTTGAAATAAAATGAAGGGCCCTAGAGTTGTGGAGTTGTTATACCCTTGGTGATTTTTCTTTAATAGACTCATGAAAATGGCGTGTAGGAGGTCTTTTCATTATCAGGTATCTTTTTCAATCTTTTGTCTGTATCTTACAATTCTTCTTGAACAATTCTTTCATATATACATATATATCAAGCTTATTCTTTCACTACAGATGTGTGTGTGTGTGTGTGTGTGTGTTCATGTGTGTTGATCTTTATATAAACACATGGTACTTCACATTATGCAATGGACTTTGAAATAAAAATTTAAGAATTACTTTGTAATATTCATGCACTGATAGTCTGAAGTGAATTGCTACAAGAATATTGGCCTTTCCTTTGGGAGATAGCCATTATTGAACTACCTGTATGAAAGCCATTCTACTAAATCCCTTTTAATCTATCAGTTCTGTTTCTTCAGGGAACACCAATATATTTATTCTCTTATATTTATTATTTCTTATTGTTATTAAATTATATCTTCACATAATATTGAATTTAAACTTTTATGTGATTTGTATTTTCAGCATCTAAAGCTATACACTCAAAACTAAATATTTAAAGGTAGACATTTTCAATTTCGTACATTGTATTATATTAGTACTTCTTTCTACATATTTCTTTCTACATCTCCAGAGTTCTACAATGGCAGCATGAGTAATTTTTTAGTAGCATGAGTAATGTTTTAGAAGTCTTATTTTTGTTTCTTTTAAGGCTCACAGATCATTTTGGAAAGAAATGGCAGAAAGATCATATGAATCAGAGGAACAGAGCTTTCTGTGAAACTGTATCTTCTAATAATGTCAGAAAAGCTGCCCATAGAGTCTCACTAACATGGCTGCTTAAGCTTGAACTGAAAAAGAAAAAGAACAACAGATAAGCTAGTGTGAGTGAGAGAAAGTCCATGAAGACTCAACCCTAAACAAAGAGCAAAAGTCAACTAAGAATACCCAGAGCAGGAGAAATAATCTTCTCCGAACAAAAGCCTACAAATAGGTTATCCAGCTCCAAATGGTAAGCTCTGAAAACATTCATAGAAATAATAGTACACAGATGAAACAGTTAGACATTCAGGAATATACATATACAAATGTATGTATCATTTGTGAAAGAATAAGAGGCCATGTCTTTTATGGTTACATGGCAAGATTTGTAAGGAGGGAAGATATGGTGAAATGAAGTAATCATATTAAATATAAAAAAATGAAATCAATAATTTTGAAAAAAGAATGCATGATTTGCATTTTATAAAATATTATACAAGTTATCAATTTGAAAGTAAAATAAAAAGAATAAACCAAATGTTTGTTTTCTTGATCTGTAGGAGAATTGTTTGTTTTATATCGATTGAATTTTCCAATGTGACTTTCCATGTTTGTATTTATTCTTTGGGATATATTATATACTTAAAAAGTACTTCTCATTTTCAACACATTCTATTTTAATAACTATTTAATAACTATTTTAATAACTAGCATAAAGGACATCCAAATGTGTCTTTAATGTATTTTCTTCTTGAAGGAATAGCAATTAATTGCAAATACTTAATTAATTTGCAATACATAAGTAATTAAAATCTCTCTCTCTTTTTTTTTAATGTTAGATTGATGGAAAAAATGTCTACCACAAACAAATCTTATTAGTGATGATACTAACTGGTTAATATTGGTTTAGTCTGACACTATTTCACAGACTACAATTTTAAGTTTTATCTTGAAATATGTGAGCATAACTATAATAAGTTCCAAATGTTGAATTCCCTGACTATTAAAAATTTAATGTATTCACAAGTCACACAGGGCGGCAGGGACGGGATCCTCTCAGCCTCCAAGTGACAGCAGTGGATTAGGTGGATCCGCAGCCCTTTCTGCTCCTTCCCTGCTAGCAGAGAGCCTGCCTTCAGGGAGAGCTTTAACCCAGAGACTCAGGTGGGACCAGCCAGGAGGCACAGGCCTTACAGGGCAGCCTGGTCAGGATCCTTTCTACCTCAGACCACACCTAGGAGGGATAAAAGACCCACAGCCCTCTCTGTACCTTTCCCACAAGTGGAGATCCTGTCTTCAGGGTGTGCTCTGACCCCAGGACTCAGGACAGACAACTGATCCACAGCTATCTGTGCCTGGAATTTACCAGAGGAGAGCTGATCTCCCAGAAGTGCTGACACCAGCTTACAGACGCACAGGAGGAACAAGCCCTAGTCAGAGACAGCAAGAACATCTAACACCAGAGATCAACAGATGACAAAAGGAAAACACAAGAATCCTACCAACAGAAACCAAGATGACTTGCCTTCATCAGAACCTAGTACTCCCAACACAGCAAGTCCTGGATATTCCAAAACACCGGAAAAACAATATTTGGATCAAAAATCATATCTCACGATGGTGCTAGAAGAATTTAAGAAGGACATGAATAACTCCTTTAAAGAAATACAGGAGAACACAGGTAAAGAGGAACAAGCCCTTAAAGAGGAACAAAAAAATTCCATAAAGAATTACAGAAAAACACAAACAATCAGATGAAGGAATCGAGGAAAACCATACAGGACCTAAAAATGGAAGTAGAAACAATTAAGAAATCACAAAGAGAGACAACTCTGGAGTTAGAAATCTTATAAAGAAGAAAGGAAACATAGATGTAAGCATCACCAACAGAACACAAGAGATAGAAGAGAGAATCTCAGGGGCAGAAGATACCATAGAAAACTTTGACCCAACAGTCAAAGAAAATGCAAAATGCAAAAAGTTTCTAACCCAAAACATCAAGGAAATCCAGGACACAATGGGAAGATCAAACCTAAGGATAATAGGTATAGAAGAGAGTGAAGACCTCCAACTTAAAGGGCCAGTAAATATCTTCAACAAAATTATGGAAGAAAACTTCTCTAACCTAAAGAAAGAGATGCCCATGAACATACAAGAAGTCTATAGAACTCCAAATAGACTGGACCAGAAAAGAAATTCCTCCTGCCACATAATAGTCAAAACACCAAATGCACAAAACAAAGAAAGAATACTAAAACCAGTAAGGGAAAAAGGTCAAGTAACATATAAAGGCAGGCCTATCAGAATTACACCAGACTTCTCACCAAAGACTATGAAAGCTAGAAGATCCTGGGTAGATCTCATACAGACCCTAAGAGAACACAAATGCCAGCCCAGACTACGATACTCAGCAAAACTCTCAATCACCATAGATGGAAAAACCAAAGTATTCCATGACAAAACCAAATTCACACAATATATTTCCACAAATCCAGTCCTTCAAAGGGTAATAAATGGAAAACTCCAACCCAAGGAGGGGAATTACACTTCTGAAAAAGCAAAAATGTAATTTTCCAACAAAACTAAAAGAAGATAGCCACATGAACAGAATTCCAGCTCTTACAACAAAAATAACAGGAAGCAACAATTACTTTTCCTTAATATCTATTAATATCAATGGACTCAATTCCCCAATAAAAAGACAGAGACTATCAGATTGGGTATGTAAACAGGACCCAACATTGTGTTGCATACAGGAAACCCACCTCAGTGACAAAGACAGACACTACCTCAGAATAAAAGGCTGGAAAACAATTTTCCAAGCCAATGTTCCCAAGAAAAAAGCTGGAGTAGCCATTCTAATATCGAATAAAATCGACTTTCACCCTAAAGTGATCAAAAGAGATAAGGGGGGGCACTTCATATTCATCACAGGTATGATCTACCAAGAAGAATTCTCAATTCTGAACCTCTATGCTCCAAATCAAAGGGCATTTACATTCATAAAAGAAACTTTACTAAAGTTCAAAGCACACGTTGCACCGTACACAATAATAGTGGGAAATTTCAACACCCCACTCTCTGTAATGGACAGATCGTGGAAACAGAAACTAAACAAGGACACGGTGAGACTAACAGAAGATATGAAACAGATGAATTTAACAGATATCTATAGAACTTTTTATCCTAAAAAGGATATACCTTCTTCTCAGCACCTCATGGCACCTTCTCCAAAGTTGACCAAATACTCGGTCAATTTTGTTGAGGTCAAACAGGCCTCGACAGATATAAGAAGATTGAAATAATTCCTTGCATCCTAACAGATCAATCACCATGGACTAAGGCTGCTCCTCAATAACAATGTAAACAATAGAATGCCCACATACATGTGGAAGCTTAACAACAATCTACTCAATGATAACTTGGTCAAGGAAGAAATAAAGAAAGAAATTAAAAACTTTCAAGAGTTTAATGAAAATGAAGCCACAACATACCAAAACTTATGGGACAAAATGGAAGCAGTCCTAAGAGGAAAACTCATAGCTTTAGGTGCCTCCAAAAAGAAACTGGAGAGAGCATACATCAGCGATTTGACAACACATCTGAAAGCTATAGAACAAAAAGAAGCAAATTCATCCAAGAGGAATCAAAGGCAGGAAATAATCAAACTCTGGGCTGAAATCAACCAAATAGAAACACAAAGAACTATACAAAGAATCAACCAAACCAGGAGCTTGCTCTTTGAGAAAATCAACAAAATAGATAATCTCTTAGCCAGACTAATTAGAGGCCACAAAGACAGTATCCTAATTAACAAAATCAGAAATGAAAAGGAAGACATAACAACAGACACTGAGGAAATCCAAAAAATCCTGAGATCCTACTACAAAAGCCTATACTCAACAAAACTGGAAAACCTGGATGAAATGGACAATTTTCTTGACAGATACCAGGTACCAAAGTTAAATGAAGATCAGATCAACGATCTAAACAGTCACGTATATGCTAATGAAATAGAAACAGTCATTAATAGTCTCCCAACATAAAAAGCCCAGGACCAGATGGATTTAGTGCAGAGTTTTATCAAACCTTCAAATAAGACCTAATACCAATACTCAAACTATTCCACAAAATAAAAACTGAAGGCACTCTATCCAATTCGTTCTATGAAGCTACAATTACTCTTATATGTAAACCACACAAAGACCTAATGAAGAAAGAAAACTTCAGACCAATTTCCCTTATGAATATCGATGCAAAAATACTCAATAAAATTCTTGCAAAACCGAATCAAAGAACACATCAAAATGATCATCCACCATGATCAAGTAGGCTTCATCCGAAGGATACCGGGATGGTTCAATATACGGAAATCCATCAATGTAATTCACTATATAAACAAACTCAAAGAAAAAAACCATATGATCATCACATTCGATGCTGAGAAAACATTTGACAAAATTCAACATCACTTCTTGATAAAAGTCTTGGAAAGATCAGGAATTCAAGGCTCATATTTGAACATAGTAAAATCAATATACACCAAACCAGTAGCCAACATCAAACTAAATGGAGAGAAACTTGAAGCAATCCCACTAAAATCAGTAACTAGACAAGGCTGCCCACTCTCTCCCTACCTATTCAATATTGTACTTGAAGTCCTAGCCAGAGCAATTATATAGCAAAAGGAGATCAAAGGGATTCGAACTGGAAAGGAAGAAGTCAAATTATCACTATTTGCAGATGATATGATAGTATACTTAAGTGACCCCAAAAATTCCACCAGAGAGCTCCTAAATTTGATGAAACTTCAGCAAAGTAGCTGGATATAAAATTAACTTAAGCAAATCAAAGGCCTTCCTCTACACAAAAGATAAACAGGCTGAGAAAGAAATTAGGGAAACAATACCCTTCACAATAG
>NW_022196903.1:10058683-10059386 GCF_008632895.1 Mastomys coucha
ATCCCCATCAAAATTCCAACTCAGTTCTTCACAGACTTAGAAAGAGCAATTTGCAAATTCATCTGAAACAACAAAAAAAAACCCAGGATAGCCAAAACTATTTTCAACAATAAAGGAACCTCTGCTGGAATCACAATCCTGGACTACAGAGCAATTGTGATAAAAATTGCATGATATTGGTACAGTGACAGGCAGGTAGATCAATGGAACAGAATTGAAGACCCAGAAATGAACCCACACACCTATGGTCACTTGATCTTTGACAAAGGAGCTAAAACCATACAGTGGAAAAAAGACAGCATTTTCAGCAGATGGTGCTGGCTCAACTGGCGGTTAGCACATAGAAAAATGCAAATCGATCCATTCCTATCCCCTTGTACAAAGCTCAAGTCCAAGTGGATCAGAGACCTCCACATCAAATTAGATACACTGAAACTAACAGGAAAGAAAGTGGGGAAGAGCTGGGCGGTGGTGGTGCACGCCTTTAATCCCAGCACTTGGGAGGCAGAGGCAGGTGGATATCTGAGGTTGAGGCAGCCTGGTCTACAGAGTGAGTTCCAGGACAGCCAGGACTACACAGAGAAACCCTGTCTCAAAAAAACAAACAAACAAAAAAAAATTGGTGAAGAACCTTAAGCACATAGGCACAGGGGAAATTTTCCTGAACAGAATGCCAATAGCTTATGCTCTAAGATCAAGAATT
>NW_022196903.1:10060540-10077302 GCF_008632895.1 Mastomys coucha
CAATGGAGTACTACTCAGCTATTAAAAACAATGAATTTATGAAATTCTTGGGGAAATAGATGGATCTGAAGAATATCATCCTGAGTGAAGTAAACCAATCACAAAAGGACACACATGGTATGCATTCTCTGATAAGTGGTTATTAGCCCAGAAGTTCGGAATATACAAATAACAACCCACAAACTGCAAGCATCTCAAGAAGAAGAAAGACCAAAACGTGGACATTTCATTCCTTCTTAAAAGGGGGAACAAAATACACATGGAAGAATTTTCAGAGACTAACTATGGAGCAGAGACTGAAGGAAGGATAAGCCTATTAAATATGGGGTACAAAGATAGATAGAGCTGTCTCCTGAAAGGCTCTGACAGTACCTGACTAATACAGGAGTAGAGGCTCACAGCCATCCATTGAACTGAGTACAGGGTCCCCAATGAAGGAGTTAGAATAAGGATCAAAGTAGCTGAAGGGTTTGCAGCCCCTTAGGACTAACAACAATATGAACTAACTAGTACCCTCAGAGCTCCCAGGGACTAAACCACCAACCAAGGAGTACACATTGTGGGACTGATTGTTCTGGCAGCATTACATAGTATAGGATTGCAAAGTCGATCATCAATGGGAGGAGAGGCCCTAGGCCCTGTGAAGGTTCTGTGCCCCAGTGTAGGGGAATGCCAGGGCCAATAAATGGGAGAGGGTGGGGTGGCAAGCAAGGGGAGAGGGGAGGCAACAGGGTTTTGTTCTTGTTGTTTTTTGTTTTTTGTTTTTGTTTTTGTTTTTTTTTGTTGTTGTTGTTCTTTTGGAGGGGAAACTGTGAAAGGAGATATCATATGACATGTAAATAAAGAAAATATCTAATAAAAAAATAAAAAAATCTTTAATGTAATATTTGTTCAGAATGTTTTGAAACTTGAGGTTTTTGTACTCATTTTAAGAAATTTGCTAGTTCTGATGGATCATTTTTTATTGTTGATTATAAACCTCTTCTTGAATTATCATAGTAACTTTAAAAATATATTTAAGTAACAGGCAAAGGTTCTTCCTACTGTGGACAGTAAGTCCAAATGTCTTATAGTGTTGTTCAATGTACATTTAAATTGTATAGTGTTTCTGTCTTTTCTCCCTCTCAAATGCCCTACATGCCATCCACACCAGTGTACCTGTCAGTTTCTGAATATTTCTCCATGTCAGTTTCTTAGCCTAGGATGCCTTTCCTCTGTGTCTCCACCTGTCAAAATTCTTCCCATCTTCAAGAACTATCTCATGTCACCTGCTCCACAAAGCTGTCTCTAATTTTAGATTATGCTCATTATTCAGGTATCTCAAGGTGTTTAAAATACGTTTGACTGTGAGACTAAGCTTTTCTAAGTGGGTGACAATGACCTCTATGTTCATAGCATCTCTTCAGTTTGTTTTCTTAAAACACAAAAGTAAAGGAAGTACATGAAATAATGTTTATTTTCTTTCTTTTACAAACTTTATCACCTTGTTAAAGTGATGGTTTCTATGAACATGGATGATACTTTTATAACTTACTAGAATGTGTATACTAAACCAGGCAAAGAAGTGGGACTCATTTATATGACATAGTTAACTCCCATAAGACACGGATCTGTAAATGGAATGGAATTACGCTGACACACTGGGAACATTTTTGTGAATATGCTGTGCCATTATCTAGGCACATTCCAGTGTAGGATTTAGGATATGACTGAGATATCAAAATTGTTCACACTATTCAGAATCAGCCATAAAGAAATGTCACTGTTTGAGGGCTAAATATTCCTATTCTTTGTGGTAATATTTTTTCTGGAAAATGAAAATCTTTATGGGATGGACCCTCTGGATTGGATGCAATGTGAAATAACTACTGGATTCAAGACATCTTTGGGTTTAGGGTCAGTTCTTTGACTTCAAACATGACTTATCACAGCTGAGTAACAGTGAGGTTTTCAGTGCATTCCTCAGTGAGTGCGGGGTCTCTGTGTTTCCTGGTCCTACCTCCAGTTTTTGTCAGGCTACTAACTTATTTTTTTCAATTTTTTTTATTAAACTAATAAATTTATTTTAAAATATACAATTCGGTTTTGACATTTTTTAAGTCACCAGAATAATTTATAATAGTTAAATGCCTCTTAAATATACATGATATCTTCTAAAGCTAAAAGTAATATGCACTCAACCAGTTTTTAAAATCTATTTGGAATATTAAACATAATATAAGTAGACAAAAATCTCTTAAGAAGTCCTCTATGAAAGGAAATTGGGACAAGTTCCTGATTAGGCACAAACTGTTCCATCTCCAAGGGAGAATACGCAGTATAACTGTGGCTTCATAGAATCAATTGGATAGTGTTCCTTCTATCTATATTTTGTAGAGTAGTTGAAGAGTATTGGTAGTAGGTCTTCTTTGAAAGTCTGATAAAATGCTGCACTAAACTTATCCGGTATTGGGCTTTTTTTCATTTGGAGGCTTTTGATGACTGCTTCTGTTTCTTTAGGGGGTTATGGGACTGTTTAGATGGTTTATCTGATGGTATTTTTTTATCTGTTCAGAAGATTGTCCATTTTATCCAGATTTTCATGTTTTGTTGAATATAGGTCTTTGTAGTAAGAGCTGATGATTTTTATGAATTTCTTCAGTTTCTGTTGTTATACCTTTTTATTTCTGATTTTGTTAATTTGGATATTGTCTCTGTGCCCTCTGGTCAGTCTGGCTAAGAGTTTATCTATCTTATTGATTTTTCTTAAAGAACCAGCTCCAAGTTTTGTTGATTCTTTGTATAGTTCTTTTTGTTTCTATTTGGTTGATTTCAGTCCTGAGTTTAATTATTTCCTGCTATCTACTCTTCTCGGGTATATTTGCTTCTTTTTGTTCTAGAGCTCTTGGGTCTGCTGATATCCTGTTAGTGTATGCTCTTTACAGTTTCTTTTTAGAGGCATTCATGGCTGTGAGTTTTTCTCTTAGCTTCACTCTCCTTGTCTCCCATAAGTTTAGTTATGTTTTGCCTTCATTTTCATTATATTCTATTGTCTTTCATTTCTTTGTTTATTTCTTCCTTGACCAAGTTATCATTGAGTAGGTTGTTGTCAGCTTCCATGTATATGTGGGCTTTCCGCTGTTTTTGTTGCTATTGAAGACCAGCCTTAGTCCATGGTGGTCTGATAGGATGCATGGGATTATTTCAGTCTTCTGTTATCTGTTGAAGACTTTTTTGGGACCCATTATGTGGTCAATTTTGGAGAAGGAACCATGAGGTGTGGAAAAAATGTATATATATTTTTTGTTTTGGGATGAAATGTTCTATAGCTATCTGTTACATCCATTTGGTCCATAACTTCTGTTAGTTTCAATGTGCCTGTTTACTTTGCATTTCCATGATCTGTCCACTGTTGAAGTCTCTCACTATTATTGTGTGAAGTGCAATGTTTGTTTTGAGCTTTAGTAAAGTTTTTTTTGTTTGTTTTTGTTTTGTTTTGTTTTGTGTTTTATAATGAAGTTGGTTGCCTTTTCATTTGGAGAATAGATGTTCAGCATTGAGAGTTCTCCTTGGTAGATTTTTCTGTTGATAAGTATGAAGTATTCTTCCTTATTCTTTTGATAACTTATGGTGGAAAGTTGATCTTATGTGATATTATAATGGCTACTCCAGGTTGTTTCTTGGGATCCTTTGCTTGGAAAATTGTTTTCTAGTCATTTACTCTGAAGTAGTGTTTGTCTTTGACACTGAGTTGCATTTCCTGTATGCAGCAAAAGGCTGGGTCCAGTTTACATATACAGTCTGTTAGTTTATGTCTTTTTTGTTGGGGAATTGAGTCCACTGATGTTAAGAGATATTAAGGAATAGTGATTGTTGATTCCTGTTATTTTTGATGTTATTTTTATGATTGTGTGACTATCTTCATTTGGGTTTGTTGAAAGAAGATTACTTTCTTGTTTTTTCTAGGGTGTAGTTTCCCTCCTTATATTGGCATTTTCCATTTATTATCCTTTGTAGCACTGGATTTGTGTAAAGATAATGTGTAAATTTGTTTTTGTCATGGAATATCTTGGTTTCTTCATCTATGGTAATTGAGAGTTTTGCTGGGAATAGTATCCTGAGCTGGCATTTGTGTTCTCTTAGGGTCTGTATAACATCTGCCCAGGATCTTCAAGTCTCTGTTGACTCCAACTGTTTGGTTGTGTTTTCCTGTAATATTTTAAGGGATTTTTGTGTTACCTCTTCAAGGGCTTCTAGCTGTTTAACTGTGTTCGCCTGTATTTCTTTAAGGGAGTTATTTATGTCCTTCTTAAAGTCCTCTATCATCTTGAGATGTGATTTTAAATCAGAGTCTTGCTTTTCTGGTGTGTTGGGGTATCCACGGCTCACTGTGGTTGGAGAACTGGATTCTGAAGATGCCAAGTAGCCTTGGTTTCTGTTGTTTATGTTCTTGCTCTTGCCTTTTGCTATCTGGTTATTCTGGTGTTAGCTGGTTTTGCTGTCTCTGACTGTGGCTTGTCCCTCCTGCAAGTCTGTGTGTCAGTACTCATGGGAGACTAGTTATTTCCTGGAGGAATTTGGGTATGGAGAGCTGTGGCACAAGGTCAGTCCAGGGTACAGATGGAAACTGGAAGGGTCCTGTCCCCAGCTGATCCTTGGCTCCTTTGTTCTGATGGCTCTGGGAAGGTCCGTCTTGGGCCAGGAATTTGAACAGAAGTAGTGGTCTTACCTGTGCTCACAAGTATATCTGAACTCCTGGGAGACCAGCTCTCTCCCAGCGATATTTATGTACAGAGTACTGTGGCACAAGATCAGCTCAAGGTGCTGTGGTGCAGGATCAGCTCTAGGCACAGATGGAAACTGGAGGGATTCTATCCCATGCTGCTTCTTGGTTCCTGTGTCCTGAGGGCTCCTAGTGGGTACCTCTGAGCAAAAGTGGTGGTCTTACCTGTGCTCACAGGCATGTTCCACTCACTCCTGGGAGACCAACTCTCTCTGGGTGATATTTGGGTATGGAGAACTGTAGCACAGGGAGCTACTAACTTGTAATGAAATAGTTTTAAATACAAGAAAAATTATTTGCTTTTGGAATTTTTATTGTCTAGTCCCTGAATATCCTAAATATTCAGTATTAATGAACAATCACTCATAATCAATTAAGACTTTATGGTTGATCACATTCTGAACTTCATCTTTATTAAATTTGAGACTAAAGAATTCATGGCAATATACAATTTAAGACTTTTAGGTTCCTGTTGACATTATTAGATATACTCTAGACTAGTAGATTTATGACATTGAGATGCTGTATTACTTATAAGACGTATAATGCATTTGTTCAGAGAGTAGAAAGGGATTAGCTCTATTCAAATTTCTGCTTTCAGCCATATTACAGATTCTAATTTTACAATTAGAATGTTTATATATTTATGTATGACTTTTACAAAAGTGTATCTTGTAACAACTGTAATATTTTAAAAGAAGAAAGCGAATGGCAAATAATGAAGAAAAATATTAGAAAGTAAAATAATGAATAATGAATTCCAAGTGTACAGAAAACTATTATTTTCTAAAAAGTAGAAAATTAAATTAGCATGAACATGTACCCTTAGAAATCTATTCTCATTATAACACTTTAAATCTCTATTAAGTATTGTTTTGAGTTTCCTGGTTTATTCATTTTCTAAGATAGATGGACAATGCTTGGAAATTATAGAAGCGAATCACATAAATTTACATAGACTAGAAAATTTACAGCCTCTTCTATCCAGAGACAATGATGTGATGATCATATAGTTAAGTGAAGCTAAAAATTCACACTTTATGAATTATGATTGAATAAGGCATTTCTATCAAGAAGAAGAAGTTTATATATGATAAGTCTTATTGACATCATTATGGATATAAACTAGAGTATACTAACCAATTTTAATGTACAACTTGCCCTGTAGTTCTAGTGAGTAATATTTATTTTCTAATCCTTCTATTCTTGTTTCTTGATTGTCTTCATAGATTCTAATAGGTAGTGTTTTCTGAATATACACTGTATGTAGGAAGTCAACTCTCACTTTTACAAGCTTATTCTCATTGAAATCAGTATTTCATTACCAAGGCTGATGAAAGCAAGGACTCATTAATAAGGGCTACTTAAAAGCTAAAATTTGCTTGTTGTAGTGTTTTTGTTAATCTTGGCTTGAACTCAAGGGCAATTGCTTTAGTTTCCTAGTGGTTCTATTGCATACTGACTTACCAGGAAACAACAGCAACAACAACTACAACAGCAACTCCTCAGTCATATGTATTTCTAGAATTCAAGACTAAGTAAAGGAAATTATATTTAGCCTTTATTCTTCAACTGCTTAAGTTTTTACTATGCAATAATAAAAGTATTTACTGATTCATTTTTTTTCCAGCTTTGGTACACAAAGGTTAGCCAGGCACAGAAGACATTAAGTCTAGAGACAACAAGGGAAAACTTATAAAAGGTATGCTAAAATGAAAATTATCAGTTAAATTTCTTGATGTGGGTTAAACGACAAATTTCCAGTGAGATCTTACATTAAGTACATACTTCCCCTCTGAAAAATGAGCTATTAGAATATTTGTAAGTTTTGACTTATATTTTATTTAATTCCTCATACTTGCACTAGTAAGGATCTAGTCATTAATTGACATGACCACTTAAACATCCTTGACTACTAAACTGATGTTTTTTAGTTGTGAGAAAAACATAAAATGTTACATATATAGAAGCTTAAACAATCTCTCAATATGTAATTTAATAAAATATGTTTTTGAGAGTTTAAACAATGTACTTTGAGTTTATTCACCCTTAACTTTCTTAGCCACCCAGTTTTGTGTAATTTGTTTCTAATCCCTCAAGTCCAATTAACGTATCTGCATATTCTTAGACATAAGGTTTTCCACTGGACCATAGTAAGTTTGCCAAAGGCTGTACTCTTCCTGTAAAAGGAGCTATCAGTTGTCAGTAGCTCCTTATGTAGCATGGGAGTTTGTGGCTACCTTTTCTCTTCATTATGTGACTTTGTTTTTCTTGAGCTTGCATAGGTTTTATGCGTGTTGTCACAACTGCCTGAGTTCTCATGTGCAGATGCATTATGTTCAATCCCCTGATTATACTTTTTCCATGCTTTCTTAGGCAACATTCCCTCAGCCTTGGGAAGAAATATTGGAATGTTGATGTGCCAGTTAGGGCTGAGCAGTCTACAGTCTTATTTTTCTGAGCCTTAACCAGTTGTGGGTTTCATTGTTAATCACCTTTAAATAGAAGTTTCCTTAATGGGTATTGAGAGCTGCATTAATCTATAAGTAAAAAGAGAAATAATTAGTAGTAAATTTCCCATTTACCAAATAATAATAGTTCATTAGAAGGGCTTATGACCTCTCTAGCCACAGATTCTGGCCTGATAATGAGATTTCGAATGGGTTCACCTTTTGGAGTGATACATCAGTGTAGGGAGAAAGAGGGTGATTACTCCTGTTCATGCCAATATTGCACCAGTGAGAGTATCTTTCTAGGCCAGTCATTATTGCAGCTTATGGGGATCACATGTAGGTAAGATTGTTGATTATTTTTCTCCTTCACTAGCATGATCGCACCTTCCAGCACTATAAACCTAGCCATTAAGAATGAAGTATCCATGTTGGTTCCAGTTTATTTTCCCACGTGCCATGGCTCAAGCATGATCAATAAGGCCTTATGTTTTAGAGGGTAACCACTAACAATGACAATAGCATATGATGTTGTAATGTTTGATGGAGTCTGAGATTTTACTGGCTAACTACTACAAATCATAATGACCTGTTCTCAGATCCCTGCAACTGAGAATGTCTTATGCTATTCTATGATGTTTACTAGTGTCACTGTCATTCTGTTGTAGGGTAACAAAAATTAAAATCTATTTGTCTATCAACTATTTATTGCTCTATCTACCTATCATCTATCACCTGTCTATCATCTATCTATCTATCTATCTATTTATATTCTCCCATCTATTTGTATGAGTATCTACCTATAATCTATCTTTATCATCTGTCTAGCATCTATTATATATCTATCTATCCATCTTTTCTATCTATGTATCTATCTATGTATCTATCTATCTATCCATCTTTTCTATCTATCTATCTATCTATCTATCTATCTATCTATCTATCTATCCATCTATCCATCTTTTCTATCTATCTATCTATCTATCTATCTATCTATCTATCTATCTATCTATCTAATCTATCACTCTATCATATATCTATTTTAAGAAGCTTCTACAGTAGTAGTCTTTCCTATTACTATTTGAAATATTTCTAGTATAATTTATGCACCTAGAATTCTCTCCTCTATATGGACTCATCATTCCTCCACCTCAGTTTAACCATTCCTGTTCTACTATCCTTCCTCAACACTTTCAATTGATTTATCTTATGAATGGATGCTTGTGTCCTCTTCCCCTCTCAGTGCTGAGACCCAAACTGGCTTCAGGCATTGTGCATGCTGCTCTAGTCTCTGTAAATTTATGCATGCACCCATTTTCTTGTATCTAGAAGGCCTTGTTTCCTTGGTGTCTTCCATCCTCACTGGCTTTTACAAAGTTTTTGACCCACTCTTCCTCAATATACCCATATCCACAAGAGGATGGACTTGGTGGAGATATCCATTCTAGGATCGAGTGTTCTAATGTCTCCATTTGTTCCCATATACTTGCAGGGGAAGCTTCTGTGGTGATGGCTGGGCAAGGCACTGATTTATAAATATAGCAGAATGTCATTAAGGAGTCAATTCATTGCTACTTCTCTTTAAAAAAAAAAACAGTAAAATTTGGTTTCCCCTGGGTCCATGGCCTACCTAGTCTCAAATACTTGCATACCCAAGCAATATCATGATAGTGTTCTATCTCATGGAGTGTACCTTAAGTGTAATCAGTTGGAGGTTGGTTACCCCCATAAGCATTGTGTGACTATTGCACCAGCATACCCTTTAGGCAGGTCATCAAGGTACATCAAAAAGGTTGTAGCTATGTTTGTGTTTATCATGCTATTCTGGTAACATGCTGATTATCTTTCAATAACATGAAAAAAATATATATATATACATATATATATTATTTAGTGTAGTAGTATTTTTATGGGTATTTCTGCCTCACTTTAACCCATACAGTGCCCAAATAAAAGAAACCTGGTAATTGATTAGTAAGATGTAGGCCTAAATGCGATAGGTGCTAAGCTATTCTAATCTACACCCAGTCTTAGGCCACAGGTGATTTGCCAAGTGAGACTTGTTCTGTTTGTTCTGCTCCATATGTGTCTTCAAGGTGGTTTTAATTTGGCCATATGGTCACAGTCCATCCTCATAGTTCAACCTGCCTAATGGCTACTTCCTTCTTCAGCCAACTTTTCCTTTCTCCCTGCCATCTCTACCTGAAACCTCCTACTTGATCTCGTCTTATCTTCCTCTGTTTCCTGCCCAGTTATAGACTCTAGCCTTTTATTATCTAATTATAGATTATTGAGGGACATTCTTAACAGAACATTGGCAAACACAATATATAGTTGAAGTTTTGTACCCCTTTTATTGTATTTCTTTTACACGTGTGTTTTAAGAAGCACCATCTGTTGAAGACACTGTGTTTATACCAGTGTGCATTTTTGGCATATATAATATATATATAGACATATGTCTATATATATATGTATATATGTATATATGTATATATATGTATATATATATATTTCAGGTGTTCATAGATGAGTCAATTCATGTCTGAGACTCCAATTTCATTAATTATTGTTTCGGTTTGAGGTCTAACAATGTTTTTATTACTATAGCTCTATAGTAATTTGAGATCAGGTAGCTGAAAGCAGTTCCTTTATTATTCAGGATTGTTTTATGTACTCTGGACTTTTTGTGTTTTAATACAAAACTGCATATTGTCCTTTCACAAACTGTGAAGAATTGTGGGGAATTTTGATGGAGATTGCATTGAATCTGAATATTACTTTTAGTAGGATGGTCACTTCAATATTCTAATCATACCAATTCCTGAGCATGGAAGATCTTTCAAACTTCTGATACTTCTTCAAATGTTTTCTTCAGACTCTCAATCTTTTCTTAATCTTTTAATATGTTTTTAATATACAGATATTTCACTTCCTTGATTTCACTACACACACACACACACACACACACACACACAGAGGCTATTGTGGATATATTGATATATTGTTTCTCAGGCCATCTATCACTTAAAAATAGAATGACTACTGATTTCTGAGTGATAATTTTGTATCCTGCTTATTTGGTGAAAGTGTTTACCAGATATAGATACTTCCTTATAGAACTTTTATGGTCTCTTACTTATTTATACAATCATAGCTGCAAATAAAGATATTCTGAATTCTTCCTTTCCTATTTGTATCTCTTTGATGTCCTTCAGTGTCTTGTTTCTCTAGCTAAGACTTCTTGTACTATTTTAATATGTATGGAGAGAGTGCCATAGCCCCAGGTTTAGAAATAGCTTAATGAGACATAGTCATAGAGAAAGGAAGGCCCAGCTTTAAAATTTCAGGTTTAAGCCTAGCTTTAGTGTTGTTGGTTACCAGGACCTGTACACATCACTTACAATTATCACAGTCAGATATCCTGAAGCCTGAAGTCAGCAGACTTGACAATCCTCTAACACCACTTATCTGACTCAATGTTTGCTTCTGTAGATAATGAGAACTCCAAGGTTCCATCTGGATTACTGAACTTCTAGTGCTTCATTTAACAATCAGACTATTTAATGTATTGACCTGCCCCATTGCTGATATACTTGTGACATATTCCTAACTAGAACATGACAATCTCAGGGTGCATAAATAAGGGAGCCTTAGAAATATAAGATAAGATGCCAGAGGCACATACTGCAAAGTTCCATGCCACCCACAGAGCTTCCTCTTATGTTAAGATGTGAAGCTTGTAAAGGACAGGCAGCCATCATGGACATCTTATAGCTAATGGCTAGAGTTCTACAACAGCCTGTTTCTTAGTTAGGACTTCTATTGCTATAATAAAAGACAATGACCACAACAAACTTGGGGCAGAAATTATTTATTTTACCTCACAGCTTGTAGTCCATCATCCTGGGCAATCTGGGTAGGAACTCAAAACAAAAAGCTTGGAGGCAGGATCTGAGGCAGAGGCCCTAGATGAGTGCTGGATTGCTCCTGTGGCTTTGCTCAGCTTGCTTTATTTTGACACTCAGGGGGTCACACCACTGTCTCAGAGGTAACACCATTCACCCACAGTGATCTGGGTTCTTCCAAATCAATCATCAATCAACTAATTGTACCTCAGGCTTGCCACAGACCAATCTGGTTGAGGCATGCCAACTTTCAAAATTGCTCTATCTTGTATCAAATTTATATAAAGCTAGGCAGCCCAGCTTGTTAGGAAAGACAATCTCTATTTTCAATTAACCTTTTCCCCTCCTGGCAGCTCCAGTTTTAGAAGGCTCTGAAAGAAGGCAATTTGATACTTGAAATGCCTTCAGTATGACTGGAGACAAAGATTATTCTTTGAGGCCACAAGATTTATTTAATGCCAGAGAGAGTATGGTGGAGTCTGAAGGAAAAGAATGATTTAGGATTTTAGGAAACATAAAGAAGCCTTGTAGGGAAGTGAGGAAGGGACCTTCAGCACCTTTACTGGATTGACAGGTGCTGTGCCTAAGACCTTGCATATAGGAGGTCTCTAAGTTCCAAAGCTTCTATCATTTGCATTACAAATTTATACAGACTGTTTACATTTGTTAACCAGGGTACATAGAATAACTATAGGAGCTCTCAGAGATAGATGGAGAGAGAGAGAGAGTTCTGGGCCCCTGGCAGTTAGTATTCTTTGAAGTGTATGTATGGGGATGCAAAACCTGTCACAGACATACTGATATATATTCCAGGTGGCCTGCTTGCGAGTGTTTACAAGATTGAAGGGGAATGTGGTCTGACCAGCCCCCAAGCTCAATCCTTAAAATATTTTGTTTTCTTCATTTCTCCCTTCCTTCCTTCCTTCCTTCCTTCTTTTTTCTTTCTGTCCTTTCTTCTTTCCTTCCTTCCTTCTTTCCTTCCTTCCTTTCTTTCCTGCCTCCTTTCTTCCTTTCTTCCTTTCTTCTATGACTTAGTAAGCTCTATTAGGGTTACTGATAGAGTCCTGGATGAGGAGTTATTTACATCGGGCATCTTACTCAAAGCAGCTTTATGGAATTAAATGTTCCTCTCTTTCCCTAGTACCCATTCACTCTGTGTATACTCAAGGGAGAAGAGGGCTCATGAGCCCCTTACATACTATGGTCTGGCTATAGTTTCTCAAGAAGGATGAGGTGGGCCTTCATGAGTCTATCCCTCCAGCTTATATAACAGGATGTTGACAGGTATTGAGCAGGTCTTGTGATGGTAGTGTTATGGAGACAGTGTATTACATCACGGTACTTCATCCTCTGCCTTACATTCTTTCTTCCCTATCTTTAATCTTCCCAAGATCTGGAGGAAGTGACATGAACGTTACATTTGTGACTGAGCATTGAATAGTCCCTTTTACTTAATCAAGCTGATACTAACACTTATCTATGCATATAAACAGAGTTATTTACATTGTGATTTTTATGAACACATTGTACCCATGAAATATAAAAAAAAAAATAATAGCATTAGTTTTTACCATGTGAGTGATAGCCTTCCAAGACACAGGCTGGGCTTATAGTACAAGATCTCAGTTCTCTCATGCAGTGTGCCTTACATTTGATCAGAGAGCAGTTGGTTAACAGCCCTTATTGACTTAGCACTACTGTACCTCTGGGCACTTCCTGCATGGCGGGTCAGTCATCTAGCATATAGTGTCCACAGATGGTCAAGAGTTTTGATGACAACTCTCCTTCAGCAATCTGTTGAGTATCCTCCAGCAGTATGTCAATTCCTCAGCAAAGAGGCTCCAGATTCATTCTTTCTGTGTTCTTCTAAGCAGTAAGTTTTCACTCTTCAGCTCTGGTGAGCAATCAGTAGCCATGGTAAATAACTGTATATCTTTTTATAGGCCTCCTCAAACAGCCCCTCATAGGTGGTAGCTCACTCCTGGTACTGAGATTTTCATTTATTCATTTTTATTCCCTCCTTTTCTCTTTCACTAAACTTTTAGTAGTATGTTGATTTTATTTTTTAAACTCTTGACATCCATTTTTATCCTTTGTCTTTAATTTACATTGTTTGCATATTTTAATCTCTCACACTTTCTCTCTCTTTTTCTCTTCATAACACTTTCCTTCATGATTTTCTCCTCTTTTTTTTTCAAATTTAATCTTGTTTTCACCTTTTATCTACCCTTTCCTTCTCTGTTTCATCCATTTGTTGCTACCACTGTCACATTAAATGCTGTTAACTTTATAGATAATTCTGATTTATTTTTGTCAGCCTTTGTTCTATAATCATTTGAAGACTAGTAGCTAGTTTTAAATACTTTTAAAAATTAATTTATTCTTTTCTCATTTATTATATCTTGACTCCGCCTTCCTCTCCATCCTCCCCTCCCAGTCACTCCTCCTTTCCCACACCTACTCCTCCTCCATTCCCTTCAGAAAAGGGCATGCCCTCTGCATGTATATTATGATTGTGTAATTTGGTCTTCTCGTGAAACTTTTAATAGTGGGAGCAGAAGCTATTCCTGACTCTTTTGCCTGTTTAAGGACCCTTTTTATCCTACTGGGTTGCCTCATCAAGCCCTAATAGGAGAGGTCGTGCCTAGTCTTATTGTAACATGTTATGCTGTGTTTGGCTGATATTCTTGGGAGGCTTTAAACATCTTAAAATATAATTTTATATCTTGTTCAGTTTGAAGTTGTTGCTGATTCAGCAGTTTGTTTTCTTTTGTTTGAGTGCTACAGGGAGTTAAGACCACAAGAGTAGGCTACTCATTAGGAAGATCCCTATATCAAACTGGGAAAGATATCCAAGCCAATGGATACACAAATTACAACATAGAAATCCCACATTGTGAAAAAAATGACGTAATCCAATGCCTGTAAAAGTCATATTTTCTGAATTTCTGAATGCCAACATAAGCAAAAAATTGAAATTCTGAACATAGAATTTAAAATATCTACTTGGAAAAATGATCATTATACCAAAAGTTAAAACGAATAAGAGAATTAATAAACCGAGGAAGTCAACATGGATAAGTAAATTATTTAAATGAAAAAAAAACACCAAGATGAAAAATTCAAAAAATAAAACCAGAAACTTTAAAATGAAAAGCCCAACTAATCAAGGCCAGCATCATCGACCAATGAGATGAGACACATGAAAGTCTAGCACAGTAGCGACAGACTTGAGGAAACACCAAATTCAAACACTAGTAAGAAAATAATAAATTGGACTAAAATTTTTTTAAAAAAATGTTGAGACTTGAACAACATTTTTTAACTATTTCTTGAAACAAACAAAACAAAACAATCCCCAAGAACCCACAGGGTAGAAGAAGAAACATAGATAAAAACTAAAGGAACAAGAAAAATAGTCAATGACATTATAAAATAGTATTTTCTGGGTAGAAGAAGAAATGGACACATACATGTAAAAGATAATTAGAATCTCAAATTAACTGAAAGAAAGAGAAAGAGGTCTCTACATTTTATAGTAAAAATGTCAAGACTGCGAAGAGAGAACTCAATATTTAAATTAGAAAGAGAAAAATGTCAATTTGTCTTCAAAGGCCTATGTATCAGAATAACATCATTTTTCTGAGCACAAATCCTAAAGGGAGGCCTGGAATAATATAAATTTAGCTAATGAAAATGAGTAATAGCCAAGTAATGTCGTTATGTCCAGGAAATTTTCTTTTAACATCACTCAAGAAATAAAAACATTTCAAGTAAATCACACATTAAAGAAACTGAAGCATATTAAGCTAAGATCAGAAAACATCAATCTAGAGAGCATTACAAAGAATAAATAACCAATATAGAACTCTTAAGCAATGTACCATGTCTAATTCAGGAAGCCACCACATTCCTGAGGAGACTAGGGGAGAAAGAAAAGAAAGAGGCAGAAATTCACACAATTGTATGAATCAGTAAGATGCTCTCAATAGCAATCCTAAATGTAGATGACCTTAACTGATGAATTAAAAAGTACTGACTGGACAGTTGTATTATAAGAAATTATATATTCTTATATTTCAAATATATAACAATTACATTTGCCATGATTATTGTGATACCCAATTTCATAAAACATAAAATGACAGATGGGCCCATATTCACTAGCTAAATCACGCAGACCCCCTCCCCAAATTAACAAAGAAACTTTAAAACTAAACTGCATCATACATCAAATGGAATCCACAAACCTAACAGAATACTCCATCCAATATACATTTTTGCCCATCAGGAAGAAATTTAAATTACATTTCTCAAATTAAAGAATTAAAGCTCAGCTTGAATGAAATTCTTAGAATCAAAAATAAAAAGGCAACTTTACAACTTCGAAACAAATGTTTATAGTTCTGAGCACTTCCCAAAAAAAAAAAAAACACTCTGAGATCACTAATAATACCTCAATGATGCTGGAGCCATGAGTCCCCCCACCATGTGTACTCTTTGGTTGGAGTTTAAGTCCCTGGAAGCTCTGAGGGTACAAGTTAGTTCATATTGTCCTAAGAGTCTACAAACCCTTCAGCTCCTTGGGTCCTTTTTCTAGCTCCTTTATTGGGGACCCTGTACTCAGTCCAATGGACGGCTGTGAGCCTCTACTTCTGTATTAGTCGGGTACTGTCAGAGCCTCTCAGGAGACAGCTATATCAGGCTCCTGTCAGCTAGCACTTGCTGGCATACACAATAGTGTCTGGATTTGATGATTGAATATGGGGAGAATTCCCAGGTGGAGCAGTCTCTGAATTGTCCTTCCTTTAGTCTCTGCTCCATGGTTAGTCTCTACAACTCCTTCTATGGGTATTTTGTTCCCCCTTTTAAGAAGGAACGAAATATCCACACTTTGGTTTTCCTTCTTCTTGAGTTTCTTGTGGTTTGTGATTTGTACTTTGTGTATTCCGCTCTTCTGGGCTAATATCCACTTATCAGGGAATGCATACCATGTGTGCTCTTTTGTGATTGGGTTACCTCACTCAGGATGATATTCTCCAGATTCATCCATTTCCCCAAGAATTTCATAAATTCATTGTTTTTAATAGCTGAGTAGTACTCCATTGTGTAGATGTACCACATTTTCTGTATCCATTCCTCTGTTGAGGGACATCTAGGTTGTTTCTAGTTTCTAGCTATTATAAATAAGGCTGCTATAAACATAGTGGAGCATGTGTCCTTATTACATGTTGAAGCATCTTCTGGGTATATGCTCAGGAGTGGTATAACTGGGTCCTCTGTTAGTACTATGTCCAATTTCCGGAGGAACTGCCAAACTGATTTCCAGAGTGGTTGTGTCAGTTTGCAATCCCATCAGCAATGAAGTAATGTTCCTCTTTCTCCACAACCTTCCCAGCATATGCTGCCACCTGAGTTTTTTATCCTAGCCATTCTGACTAGTGTGAGGTGGAATCCCAGGGTTGTTTTGATTTGCATTTACCTGATGACTAAGGATGTTGAACATTTCTTTAGGTGCTTCTCAGCCATTCAGTATTCATCAATTGAGAATTCTTTGTTTAACTCTGTACCCCATTTTTTATAGGGTTATTTGGTTCTCTGGAGTCTAACTTCTTGAGTTCTTTGTATATATTGGATATTAG
>NW_022196903.1:10078233-10112108 GCF_008632895.1 Mastomys coucha
AATTTTATATCCAGCTACTTTGCTGAAGTTGTTTATCAGGTTTAGGAGCTCTCTGTTGGAATTTTTTGAGTCACTTAAGTATACTAGCATAAGCTGTTAGTGTTCTGTTCAGGAAATTTTCCCCTGTGCCTATGTGCTCAAGGCTCTTCCTCATTTTCTTTTCTATTAGTTTTCATGTATCTGGTTTTATGTGTAGGTTCTTGATCCACTTGGACTTGAGCTTTGTACAAGGAGATAGGAATGGATTGATTTGCATTCTTCTACATGCTAACTTCCAGTTGAGCCAGCACCATTTGTTGAAAATGTTGTCTTTTTTTCCACTGGATGGTTTTAGCTCCTTTGTCAAGATCAAGTGGCCATAGGTTTGTGGGTTCATTTCTTGGTCTTCAATTCTATTCCATTTATCTACCTGCCTGTCATTGTAACAATACCATGCAATTTTTATCACAATTGCTCTGTAGTACAGCTTAAGGTCCAGTTGGTGAACAGGGAGAGGGGGAAGGGGAGAGGGGTTTGTTTTATTTTTTGTTTTTTTATTTTAATTTATTTTATTTTTTATTTTTGGAGGTGAACCTGGGAAAGGAGATATTGTAAATAAAGAAAACATCTAATGAAAAATAAAAAATAAAATATACTGCCAAAAATGTATTTAAAAAAACAATAATAACATGTAAGCAATCAAGGAAATGCAAATTAAACCTGCTTAGAGATTCCAGAAAAAAAAAAAACTCAATGATGGACTCAATAGGAGTTATAAGTATAAGGTAAAGAATGTAAAAAAGAAAGGAGGAAAATGAAAACAAATAAACAAACGAACAAACAAGGACAGAAAAACACCTATAGACAGAATCAACAACCACAAAAAAAGTGCCTAAATAGTTGATTTCTATAAAAAAATACACATGATTGATAAAGTTATCCAAAGTGACTAAAATAAAAGACCCAAATGAATAAAATTATATCTCAAGAGAGGGTATTATAATAAATATAAAAGAAATATAGAGATTCACTATGAAAAACTTTACAGTTCTGTATCCTAAAATATTAGTAACTCTAAACTGTGGTTGTTTGAATAGGAATGACCCCTTCCCCAAATTCATATATATGTGAGTAGCAATACATATATATGCGAGAAGCAGTAGGATGTATGATCTCTTTGGGTCGGTGTGGCTTTGTTGGATGTAATGTGTCAATGGGCTTTGTTGTTTCAAATTCTCAAATTCTCAAGAAAGGCTCCCCTCTCCCACCCTCCTTCTTTCCCCCTTCCTTCCCCTCCCTTCCCCTCTCTGTTTCCCCCTCTCTCTATGAATCCTGATGTGTAACTCTTAGCTCCTTCTCCATATATGCCTATGTGTCACCATGCTTCCTGCCATGATAGTAATGGACTAAATCTCTGAAATTGTAAGCCAGCCCCAGCAAATGCTTTCTTTCACATAAGTTGCTATGGTCGTGGTATCTCTTCTCAGAAATAGAATACTGACTAACACATAGACAACACAAAGTTCAAGTCTTAGACACATGTGTCCTATCAAATCAGGAGTGTATAAAGAACATTACAATGCTGTAGTAAAGTCTCCCAATAAAACAAAAATTCCACAACTGGACAGCTTCACTAGCAGATTTCCATAATAATTTTATAGAAAATCTAACACCAAAGTTATCTGTTAAACAGAAAGGTATAATATATTGCCAGTGTCATTTTAGGATTCTAATATTCCTGGGGTCAAATGCACACAAATTAAACAAAATCTACAAGGAAACAACAATACATAACACATTCTTGATAATCATATATAAATGTAAATAAATACTTGAAAACAATATTCAGCACCATATTAAATAAATAATAATATGATAAAGTTGTTTTCATTCCAGGGATATAAAAGTGTTCATCAAACATAAATCTATGTAATTCAGAACATAAATACCTTAAAGTAGAAGAATTACATAACATTTTAATAGACATAGAAAGAAGTTTTGGGGATATTTCAAGGGAGAGAAAAGGGAGGATAATATGAGTAATAAGCCTGTTATATACCTATATTAGACCATCATATTGAAACCCATTATTTTCTATACAAACTAAAAACCATTCATGAAAAGGTTTGGGAACACTGACTTAGGACATTTGTCTTTATAAAATGTCCCCAAGTTCCTGCTTTAAAATTTTGTAAACAAAGGTGATTTGTGAAGAAAGGAATTGAACTATGTAGGATTGTGTAGACTTCATCTCCATTCCTTGCTTTATTCTAGTAAAACCATCCTTTGCAATACTGCCTGGTGGGAACACAAGACACGAATTAATGCAGCAACTATTTTCTTTTGTTATGCCGGAGGGATAGAGTCTGAATAAATGAGTCTGGAGTCACTCTGAATATATGTCAGAAGAGAGCAGCTTAGCAGAATTATGAAAGGTTTTTGTTTTTGTTTTTTTGTTTTTCCTATAAATGGTCTGGCTAGAAATGAAATGAAATAAAAAGCTGTATATTTCAATTCGATTTACAAGCTTCATTTAATTCACATAATTTCTTTGTTTTCTACTTCCATGTTTCTACTTCTTCCACTCCTAAGGACTGTGGAGACCTGCTGTCCCAACTGCAGCAGGACAATATGGTCTCTGTGGAGTCTTCTGGTGTTTCCAGGCCAATGTCATTTGTGTGCTTGGGATAGCCTGTTGACGTTCACACCAAAATGAGAATCAGTGTCCATATCTGGTCTGGCCTTTGCTGCTCATTTGGCTCTCCTGAATGTCTTGTGTCCACTGAATCTCTGCCAATGTCCCTGATGCTGCTTTTGGACCAGCCAGCACATAGTGGGTCCACAGGTTCACATAGCAGCTTTCCTTAGCCCCTCCTTTAGGCCTTATGAGGCCTGTCTTCAAACTGAGGAACCAAGAAAACTGGATGATGTGTAGCAGATATCAGGGCAAGGAAGAGAAGGGTGGGCTGGCAGGGAAGTAAATGCTCTTAAATTTGGAGATGTTTTACTGAATGTTCAACATAGATTCAAGTGATAAAGAGTGAGATAAAGTCTCACTTACTTCTCTCTTCCTACTTCCCTCTTATGGATATCTGTGTGTCCATGGATGCTATGCTCTGTGAACAGAGTTGGCTGCTAGACGATTTGACACCAAAGAATATATCCTGTTGTCTTGTGTGTGTGTGTGTGTGTGTGTGTGTGTGTGTGTGTGTGTGTGCGAATGTGAACCTGACACGTTAACAGTGATCTGGGAAGAGGAATCTCAATGACAAGATACCTTCTTTGGTTTGTCTGTAAGAGTGTAGGACATTCTTGAATAATGATTGACATGGGAAAGCCAAGTCCACCGGGGGCAGCACAAACCTTGGTCTGGTGATTCTGGGTAGGATAGGAAAGAAAGCTGAGCCAGCCATGGGGAGCAAGCCAGTAAGCAAGTAGCACTCCTCCATGGCAGCTACATCAGCTCCTACTTCCAGATTCCTGCCCAGACTTCCCTGCTTGATGAAATAAAGACTTTTTCTTCAAGCGCTTTTTGGTCATGGATTTTATCACAGAAATACAAACCAAACTAAAATGTCAATTTTGTTATTGTGTTTTCCAGAGACATTCCATAATATGCTACAAACAAGTACAAGAACTTTCCCCATAATGTCCTAAATTTTTAAATTTACTATTACGATGACATGTTCATAAGGCAGAACAGCCATCAAAAATAATGTTTTGACCTGTGACCTCCTTCAATAACTTTTAAAATACTTTTCAGAAACTATATATTTAACCTTACAGGATCCTATTTACTAGTTCAGTTTTTTTTTTTTTTAAGTTTTATATGCCAGTTTATATGCAAATGACTTCAGGGTAGAGTACATGCAAACATCACATGTCAGTCTGCCAACTAACTTGCACAGACAGGCAATGGGTGTAATAGAAAGAACAATGGTTGAGAATCAAATGGAGTTTTATACAACTACCTGAACACACTTGAGTAAACCCGTTCCTCTTTTGGAGTGGCATTTTTCTCATTTGCATAAGAATTTAACTGGATGGTTTTATTATTCTTTGAACAGCAATCCCACTGAAGCATATTTTAACCAGATTTTAAAGTTTATTTTCAAGATTATAACCTACGAAGTCATTATAAAAATTCATGGTTAATAAACTGCATACTAACAGTTTGCATTTAAAACAATGTATGTGAATACTCCCATTTACAAAAGTTCAAGGGAAGACATTCCTGGGCGAATATTCTTCATGCTTTCTAAACCTGACAGAGACCACTGAGCAAGACAATTCTTAGCATTTGATGAGATAAATAAAACATTCGAAACTGATATGTCTTCAATTGTTTTTTCTAAGACAGGCTATAAACATGCGCCTCTCCTGTCGGGGGCAGCCCCAACTGGGTGTTTCTCTTCTTTCTTGTCGGTTCTTCTTGAGGCAGCAGAGGGAGAAGAGCATAGGCAGAGGTAAGACTTCATCTTACAATATATTTAGGGTTGCTGTATAATAAAAAGTTTACTTATCTAAGTCTAAGTTACTATATTATTGGAGCTGACCTGCCTCTGTGATCCTCTGAGGCCAGAAACTGCAGTTTCTGGCATTTAGCACCTCATCCTAAAACAGCAGGAGATTAAGTAAAGGATTAATTGTTAGAGCCCTTTCTCTATTGTCCAGATGCCTCTTGCTTGTTGGGCTAGGGGGTAGTTTGGAGCAACAAACTTCTATTGTACCAGGTGAAGAGAATAACACTTGCAGAAGGAAAAACTTTTACATAAGCAAATATGCATAATCTCACATAAATTCATATACAGATTCATGCTTATTTTTTTCATTTATACATATCCACTCTTACCCAGCTGAGCCCAACTTGCATGCATTCTCACAATTACATAAATATGCAAACGGAGCAAAGCACCGGACTAAGCACCGGTGCAGAAAGAACTCACTCATTCTGGATGAAAAACAGAGCTCCTATCTTTACTACATAGAGAAAGAAAAGGCTTCCACCCTTTTAATGCTAAATGAATTAAACCCATATTTGTAAGAAAAAGCTTCGTTTCTTTTAATAAGACTAAGCCTGCCTTGTCCTTACCATGGGACCTGTTCTGTCCCATGGTAAGGAGAAGCCTGCCTGCTCCTTCTGCTCTCTGCAGCATCTTCTTCATTCCACTTTCCCTCTGCATTCTGCACATTGTTACCTACAGTTTCTAAGTTATTCTCCTCTGCATTCTACTTCTAATCTAAAAAGTGTTCTGTCTGAAAACTTCTCTTCAGCTCAGTTCCTCTCTCAGCTCAGTTCTTCTCACCTCCGTTCCTCTCACCTCAGTCCCCCAGTTCTGATTCTTCTCTTTGTTCTCAGACCTTAAACATCTTTCAGAATACATGCTCACATGTTAAAAAGTTCATCAAAAGTTCACACAGAAAATCAAATCATAAATTGAAATAGAAGTTTACAACAAAGAATGCTTACATGCATATCCATTAGGAGTAATTATCTAGCTAAACATCCATCAAAAACATCACCTGTCTCAGCTCCACAGGTTCACTGAAGGTTTAAGTCATAAGTAAAATTTTGTATTGATAAATCCAGTCAATATTTTATTTTCTGTCCTAGCACCTATAAGAAATCCTTAGTCCCCCTATTATGGCCTTTGGTTAATTGCTTTACAACCTCTTGGAATGTGCTCTGAGTAGGAGAAAGTCTGGTTACCACCTGAGAGTAATTACACATGAGACCCCACATGGAGGGGTCTGATTGTTCTGGCAGCATGTGTATAGTAGAGGATTGCAAATTTGATCATCAATAGGAGGAGAGGACCTCAGCCCTGTGAAGGTTCTGTGCCCCAGTGTAGGGGAATGCCAGGGCCAATAAGTGGGAGAGGGTGGGGTGGCAGGCATGGGAAGGAGGGAGGCAACAGAGGTTTGTTTTTGTTGTTTTGGTTTGTTATTTTGGTTTTTGGAGGGGAAACTGGGAAAGGAGAAATTTACATGTAAATAAAGAAAATATTTAATAAAAATAAAATAAAATAAGAAAGGTAAAAAAAAGAGTAATTAACTGTAGACACCTGGGAGACTGGCAGAGTTCTTTTATTGGAGTTTTGACTATCAGAAAAGGATCTAATAGCAGTCCCACTATAAAAGAGCTTAATAATCACAGATATAATTTTAGGAGTTCTTATAGGATCGTCATAAAACTTAAGTCACCTATTTACTTATATAGCATCACTGTAGATGGTACATTTTCGTGGATCTGCGGAGATAAGCTCCAAAGGGGTATGCTATTACTTAGTGATTATTATATATGTATAATAATAACAGGGAAACATATTAATATCAGGAATCTTTCCTAAAATTAGTCCCTTACAGCCTTGCTTAATAAGGGCTCACTTGTCGCAGATTATATAATAATCCGAAGCAGGCATTTTAAGATGACCCACCTGCTAATTATTAGCTTTTCCGATTATGGCTCCTGACAATCTCCTTTGTGTATTTCTCTCTCTGACTGTGTCATAGTTCTTGCTAATCGGGAATTGGTGCATGTAAACAACTCTGGGTGGTGGTTAGCAGAGGACGAAGCTCATAGCCTCCCATCCTGTTTTCAGTGACCTGAAAACAAAAATTGGAATACTGTCACAAAAAATGTTCTTGTTGGTGTATGTGAGGGTAAATTTCTATCTTCATCTCTACCTTAAAATTTAAGACATATTAGATTTTCTTCCAATTACAGGAAATACCAAAGCATTGGTGTTTGGTATTTACTTTTTAAAAATTTGAGATCATAATATAATACTTTTTTCTTCCCTTTCCTCTCTTCAACCCCTTGTGGATATCTAATTTTACTCTCTTTTAGATTTATGGCCTCTTTTTCATTAAGTGTTCTTGCATGCATATGTGTATATGTATATACATGATTAAATACAACCTGCTCAGACTGTTTTATAGAACTTGCATATATGTTTTCAGGGCTGGCCATTTGGTACTGGAAAACCACTTGGCGTATTCTTCCCTAGGGCAGACTATTCCTTCAGTTCCTTATCTACCTGTGGGTTTTTTGTTTTTTTGTTTGTGTGTGTGTGTGTGTGTGTGTAGAGATGAGGCCTTGTGTTCCTCTTCCAATTTAACATATCTATTGGCATCATCTTGGTCAACATGCTTGGGCAGTCATATTAGTGAGAGCTGAGCATGTTGAGGCAAGCCTTTAACACAGCCCTTAGGATGCAGAAGCAGATGCATATGTGGAAATTTGAGGCCAACCTGGTCTACATAGTGACTGCTAGGGCAGTCAGGGTTACTGACTTGGTTTTGGATGAAATAGTTATCTTCATCTAATTCATCTATTTCCTTCAGCCACTGGAGTGGGTACCTGTGTCCCTTAGATTTTCATCAACTTGTAACAAGCTAGCATTACCTGGGAAGAGGCAGCCTCAATTGAAGAAATGCCTTCATATAGCTTGTCGGCAAATCTGTGAGGGAATTTTCCTGATTCATTTGCTATGGGAGGGCCCAGCCCCCTCTGTCTGGTGCCATCTGTGGTCAGATGGTCCTGCCTGAGTTGTTTTTAAAAGCAAGCAGAGCAAGTCATTGGGACAAGCCAGTTAGTTGCACTCTTTCATGGCTCTGGGTCTAGTTCTGCTTCTACATTCTTGCTTGGGATTTGGCCTGTCCTCTCTTGATGCATTGTGATGGGGAAACTCAAATGTAAATGTAAGTCTAACCAACCTTTCCTCCAACCATTGGTTTTGTCCTGGTATTTATCACAACAATAGAAAGTTAACTAGGGCAGTACCTCTCATTTTTACAAATCAAAAAACAAACAATAAACCCAAATGTATTCAATGCTTTTACTGAGTGCTAAATAGGAGATAGAAATATTGGAAATACTTGAATGATTATACATATTTAGTTATCATTTTCCATTATTTTTACTACATACACATTAGTAATATAGTACAACTGTGCAATTGTCTATTTTAGCTCATGAAAAGTAAAAATTAAATTTAAGAAATTTTAGTCTGTTTTATTACAGTACATTTAGGTTTTGCCTCCTTATATTATTCTGTTTTTAATCTTAAGTTACACTGTTTTTCCTCATGTAACATCAGGCGTATTGGAATGTACCTATAGGAAACAAATCTGAGTATTTGAAAAGATTCAGATTGAGAACTGATTTAGATATCTGAATTAGCAAAGTAAAGGTGGAAATCTCAACCTGAGTTCTAAAGCCAATCAACTCTTCTGTTTTAAAGTTCTCGTTTCAATATAGCTTTATGCTTTGTAGCCTGATATTTTACAATTAACACTGGACTTTGTAGTTTTTCGGTAATCCTATGTGTACTAAAAGCATCTTTCTTATTTTTACTTTTGTGATAGTTTTTAAATCATAAGTAAAATATAATTATATAATTTCTCGCCTCGGTCTCGTCCCTCTTAGCTTAACCTTGTCCACTTGTTACCCCCAGATTCATGATATGCTATTCTTCAAATATTGTTTTTACATATGTGTGTTTATGTGTGTATGTGTGTGTGTGTGTGTATAAAACCAACATGGAAATACAATATACTGAATCTGTTCAATGTTTCTAGAGCTAACCATTCTTATTAGATATCCAATCATGGGACTCATCCCTGAAGAAGCCTAATTCTCTCTGTCTCAGTAGATAATTGCTTGTAGCTTTTCAACCAGGGCTGAGGTCTTGTGAAGTTTCCTCCAACTACATTGTGATCACAACTGTTCTTAGAATTGAGTCCTCTCTAGGTAGCCATGTTGTTCAAATTTCATGGGCACAGCTTCCCTGTGCAGAAATCGCAATACCTTAGCAGACCTCCTTGTCCTCTGGCTCTTACAATATCTCTGTGCCCTCTTCTGAGATGATCCTGAGCCTTGGGTCCAAGACTTGTATTGTAAGCTGTATTAATTGAGACAGGAAACTAAATATCCACTTATTTTTGGCATTTTAACCTTGTGTGAATTTCTGTAAAGCTCTCCTTATGCTACACCACTACTATCCATTTTCATTAAATAAAGCTATATCTTAGCAGTGTTGTCGGATTTTACTAGTACTTAAAATCTAGTGTGGATTCATTTTTTTCCTCCATAATATTGTGCCTCTATTAATATTCATCTGTGTTTTAAATATACTTGAGATTATCTATCATCAAGGATAACCTATTTAACAAGTCAGTCCACATTGGAACAATGCTCATTTAAATGATATTAATTCGCCTCCTCAGAGGAGAAAAAAGGCAAAATTTCCATCTGTCCCTGTTAATTTTGTTTCCTTTCAAGGAGAATGACAAAGACAATTTTACCATATAGGTGTGAAACCCACAAGTATAGTAAGCCAAATGCATTTTCACGCCTACTCATTTCTCCATGAAACACTCCACAAAGTGAAAGGCTTGCAGATGACTGACACTCCTGGGCTTAGAATCTTCACTTTCAGCCAGGAAGCTCCAGTGAGTCCCTTGCCCTTCTCCATTGCTCCAGGACTAAGAACTACACTATTAGTGACGACTGCCCTGACTGGATATTGCATAGCCCCTTCATGCATGAAATTAATTCCGTGATACAGGCAAAATAATGTCTCATGAAACTCTCTCTCTGTTATTTTCAAAGAACTAAGACAGAAAATGTTTGAGAGGGAAAAAGCTTTATTTATAGATTTGACTGGTCATGAAAAAAATGATTTCAGAAATGTTTTCTCTCTATTTCACTGCAACATGTACAATTGTCCAAGGGTAATGTACTTTTCCACTAGGTAATAGAATCATGCAGTCACACAGAGTCTCTGCCTACAGCATCAGGACACAATGACCTTGCCTTGTTTTGTGTCAGGGAAGAGAAAAAAACCACTGTTTGCAAAGTTTTCTTTTGATACTGACACTGATCAGAACTTTTAATCCCCATTCACACTCCCACAAATCTCATTCTTAATAATTATCTTCATTATCTGTGTACATTTTTTAGATGTGGAAAACTTAAAATGTGTTTCATTTTTTTTATACCTCACATCTTCCTAGAAAAAATATGTAGTTCTCAAATAAATTATAAAATAAGGATACCAACAGAGAAAAGGCATTCTCTATAAACTTGCCCTAGACCATTATTTCAAACAGAAAAACTCGGACTGTTCCTGATCAAGTGAGTGTCAGGAGTTTATTTATAAGGCATCTCTTCATATTTGGCTTCTAAGAGCAAGTTTTTGTTCATTCAAAATGTATGTTGTATAGGAAACAGATAACCTATCAAAGGCTTAATATACAATCTTAGTTTAGCTTAGAAACAATCTCAGCAAAAGTGTTCTCCAAATGTTATTTTATGAACATTAGCAAACTTATTTGTAAGTTCTTGTGGTAAGGCAATTATATTCATAATGACAAGAACAATCCTGTAAGAAAAAAAAACTTGGAAGAGTAAATCAATCCAACTTAAGACAGTATGAAGCAGCATTAATCAATTATGACAGTAAGTCTGGGAAAAGAGAAGACATATAGGGCAATAGGTTAGAAGAGATTTCAGGAAAACACCTGCACAAATATGTTCAATTGTTCTCGGACAAGTGTGCATAGGAAACACAATGAAGTAGAAAAATGAAGCCTGATCCTTATCCCTCGCTAAACGTAAATTCAACTATAAATGGACCCAGTAATTCAGCGGAAGCCCTGATACCGTGTAAAATGGGCAATTCTTACAGTCTTAATGAGTTATATAGAAAACAAATACGAATTTAGGATTGATGAATCCTAAAAAATTAGGATCCTTATCAAATTGGATGTGGAAAGAGTTTTAAGGATAATTAAAAGGGTATAAATAATCATATATCATTATGTATATTATGAAATTCTTAAAAATAAAAAGACATGTTTTTTCAAGTGCCAGAATGACTAGATATCTATCTATAGGAAAAAGAAAAGATATAACACATATATAGATTTTTATATTGCTCATAAAGATTAACTCAAAATATATCATATAACTATGAATTTAATACTTAGCTATAACACTCCTAAAACTTGCATGGAAGAAACTTCTGGTATATTTGAGTGTTGTTTGAGTTTTTAGGTTTTCAACACCAAAGGCATAATCCATTAAACAAATAATTGATAGACTGAAATTCCCAGAAATCAAATCTTCTCCCATTCAAAACCCTCTCAAGGCAAAAGAATTTAGTGACCAGTCACACCTTAGAATGAATATTTACAAAAGAAATGCCACTAAAAGACTGTTATAAGAAATAGAGAATGTGCCGGGCGGTGGTGGTGCACCCTTTCATCCCAGCACTTGGAAGGAAGAGGAGGCAGATTTCTGAGTTCGAGGGCAGCCTGGGCTACAGAGTTCCAGGACAGCCAGGGCGATCCAGAAACACCCTGTTTCAAAAAAAAAAAAAAATAGAGAAGGAACTTGTAATTTAACAGTAAAAAACAAATAACAACAACAAAAAAAAACCAGACTGTCCAATTCAATATACTCTCATCTAAAATGCAAAACCCTGAGTTACCACAGCAAGCTGACCGCAGGGGTTAAAATGTGTTTTCTGATACTAGAGTCACTGAAGGGACAAAAGAACCCCTCAGCGAAGGCTGCTAATAATGTAAATACACATTATTTTGCATTTTGAAAGGCTGGCAGTTTCCTTTAAGAAAGTAAATGTACTTTTAGTAAATAATTCAACAGCTGTGCTCCTTTCATATATTTACAAATGAATTGAAAGCTTATGTCTACACTGGAATGTGAACACAGATGCTATAAGAGCTTTATTCATAATTGTCAAAACCTAGAAACAACCAAAATGCAATTTTCTGTATATATAATACAGATTACATAAACATGTAAAATAATATAAATATATAAATGTATACATAGAAACGATGAATATGCAACAGTAAAAATGTTCTCACACTAATAAAAATGGAGAAATGTTTTAAGATAGATTGTAATATTGAATTTTACCCTTATTTGTGACTGTGATATTTTCTAATGATACCTCACTAAAGAAAAAGCTTAAATGGACATTATTCAGTAAAAGGAGCCAAATTAAAAGGCAACATCTCATTTGAGCTAGATGATGTTCTTGAAAAAAAAATAGAGAGTGGTATGGTTGAAAATGACAAGTAGCTCCTGGGGGTTGGGGAAAGAAAGGGAGGGATGAGGTAGAGCACAGAACAATTTGCTAGGTGTGGCCCTATTAATCATGGGGCCATTTAATTCCATATTTTTCATCTACAGAATGTATACTCAACAGGGTGAAGGTTGGAATTTGAGTGAGTTTAATGGCTAGTGAAGCTCCATCCATGTGAATAAATGTACCTTAGACCAAGGAATGTTCCAGGAAGCCCACACATGAAGACAGGTAGGACACGGGGAACATCAGCAACTCTCCTCAACTATTTGTGATCCTAAATCACTGTAAAAATAAATTTACAAAGAGTTTCTATCTCAATCATCCTGTTTAAGAATGAAACTCAAGTCTCTATTGTTTGTTTATTAGCAGAGGACACATTCTTAATGGCCAAGTCAGAATCCATGTTGCTCATATTTTGACATCTGAGAAACTCTCCAATTCTATCTGCTATTACCTAATTGCATTTGACATTTGTGGTGTTCTCATCCTAACTTTTGGCACAATGACTTTGGTAAAAATGATTTCTTTTTCTTCTGACCTTGAAATACAAAATCAGAATTGAGTGAATATGAGGACCATGCTACAGTTAAGCATAATTATGTAAGAGTCACAAGTATTATGAGACGCTATATTTACATTCAAGTTTTAAGAGAGTTCACAGGGATAGTTTTGTCACAGAGACATTGAGCACATTTAGGGAAATATAAGAAAATATGTTACAAAATCTAGTAAGCATATATTTAAGACCTGTATAAAACCCAATTGAAATAAAAACACATACCAAGGCACCATGTAAAATAATTTTAGGACTCAGGACACAATTTCATAGATTTTGCTATAGAGAAGCCTGAATCCTGATACACACGCAAACACACACACACACACACACACACACACACACACACACACACAGAAAAACACACAGAGAGACATACACAAACACACACACACTGAGTTTGAAGTGATTTTCATTAAGGTTAGTTTTCAGATCCTCTTTAAGTTTTATAATGTTCTACTCTATTCTCTTCTGAGGTTTTTTTATAAGTCTGTGCATGCAAAGTTAAAATAGATCAAACAATATAGAAAATATTATGATGAAAAATAATAGATTATCAAATTTCTTCTTTGACCACAACATACAGTGCCATTGGTCCTGATTCCTATAGAAAATACAAATCATAGTTTTAAATTTTATATGAATGATTTCCAAACCTGGAAGTAGTATACTCATATTTTTCATTTACTGCCTAATCAGTTTAAATTTTATCATCTATTCTCTGAATAATACAAATTTCAGATACCAATAATACAAGTGAAGATAGCCAACACTTCATTTTCAAGAGTAGTTATTTATCTCCCTACATTTGTTGGCACTGAGATGCTTAAACTCATCTAATTTGAGCAAGAGTCTCCTTCCCACACTCTACCTCACCCAACTATCAGATGAAATTTTCAGTAGCTCTCTGATCCCTCCACTATTTTACTCTCTTCCTTCTGATTTCTATCAACTGTTTTTTACCTGTGCAGTTTTATGGCTGGAAGCATCAATGTTCTACTCTATAAGAATCCTTAAATTCTTTGCTTAAAGAGTCCATATTTTCATTAGAGTAAATCATAATGATCCTACTCTCTTGGACTAAAAGTAGTGGTTACCAGTCTCCATTTGTGTTCAGCTACTGGTTAGGTTTTGAAAGAAAGAAAGAAAGAAAGAAAGAAAGAAAGAAAGAAAGAAAGAAAGAAAGAAAGAAAGAAAGAAAGAGAGAAAGAGAGAAAGAGAGAAAGAGAGAAAGAGAGAAAGAGAGAAAGAAAGAGGGAGAAAGGGAGAAAGAAAGAAAGAAAGAAAGAGAGAGAGAGAAAGAGAGAGAAAGAAAGAAAGAGAAACAAAACAAAATTCATTGTTCAACATCATTGATTAAGACTTTCTTCTTGATATATTATATACCATCTATCTGTAGCAAAGCAAACAAAAACAGTAGGCTCTTTTTGCCGTCTGCAAAGTTTATGTTTTTTATGAAAATTCGTTCTTGATCAATTGTTAAACTGAAGGCACTCAAGAAAATTTTTATTAGAAGATATGATAACAATTAAGCACATTGTTGTTGGTTTTATCATCAGTTGAATGCATTTGCAAAGGGAAGATGAAAGCCATACATGGTTTTTAATTGATCCTTTGATGGCTTCTAACTGTCTTGTCTATGAGCAGTTATAGGCAAAACCAAGAGTTCACACAGACTATCTGTAGATGTAACCAGCACTAAGGAGCCTTCTAATAACAATAACCAGCAGATAAAAGTGAGGTGTGAACAGGGTGCTGGCTCTTGTGCAAAAAGTTCTGTGATGACCCAACACTTCTTGTCCGTGAACTTGATACAAACTCCTGTGCTTCCCCAGCTACAGAAACAGAACTGCCAAGCTTATTGTACATACTGGGAGTCTTATTTCTCTGTCTCAGGCTGAGCTGATTTTACAAATACTATCTAATTAATGTCTGATGAAGTGGCTAACTTTCAACAGTTGTTAAGAATAGGCAAACAGTTTTGGGCAATAAGCACCTGGCTCTCATTTACTTCCTTGTGAGCAGTACTCTGAACATTGGTGTTGAGAGATCACATTGCAGCATCTGGGGTGCACAGTCTCCTGGGAGATTCTCTGTATATCTTAAGTTCTAAGGATCGAGTTTAAAACATTTTTTTTTCAATTGAATAAAACAGACAGATCCAGGTTTTGTCCCAATATGTTGTCAACCACTTGAAAGGAGAAGACTCTTGACAAGTTATTTAAATATATAAATAAGATTTAAAATGTTGTAGATTTTCTTTGTAGTAAATGTTTAACAGAACATGTTTAATAGAAGCATGTCTCCTTTTAGGAAGCACCATCACCATCCTCGATGTACTTGTTCTTGTTTCTTCCCCTATTGCTGTGAAGGAGAAGCAATGTAGAGGAGAAGAATTTATTTGACTTACAGTTCCAGGTTACAGTTCATCATAACAGTGAAATTATAGTTTCCCAGAGCTTAAGGGGCCTGGCGATACTGCAATGTACTCCAAAAGCAGGTGTAGGGTGGGAAGAATGGAATTCATGATGCACTCAGCTGGTTTTCTCCACTTTACATAACTCTAAATTCCCTGACCAGGGAGTAGTCCCTCAATCAAGTTGGAACTACCCACATGAATTAACTAATAGAGATATTCCTCTATAGTCACGTCTGGAGATCCCTCTTTCATGTGATTCTTGATTCTACCAACTGGAGTTTTAACACTAACCATAACAATATCTCCTGGAATCTTGAGTATCCATGTCTTTTTATATTGCAATGGATGCAAACTTATATCCTCAGGGGTTGTCTTTGCCACCCATAATGCCATTTACGATAAAGTGAGTTTTCCCTCCTGGAAGACTAAATGTGGCTTGTCCAGGAATATATGCTTTATTTGGTAGGTTCTATTAATCTAAATCTCTACCTAAAATTTTGCTCACTGATGCATATAATCTGCTCCTTTTAACAATACAATAAATTGTAGAAAGGATTCCTGAAAGTACAGTTTTTTATTAGTAGGTACTCATTTGCATATTTGTTTGTTTGTTTATGGCAGGGTTGGACTATGTAGGTCTGGCTGTCCTGGAACTCCCTCTGTAGACCAGGATGGCTTTGACTTCACAGAGATCTGGCTTCCTCTGTCTTCAAAGTGCTGAGGATCAAAGGTATGTGTCACTAGGCCCAGCTTTTTATTAGTGCTATAAAACAATTACACTTGAGATTCTTGTTAGAAAAGAATACTTAGTTCTCTATGTATTTGGCTTCTAATTAAGATAAGATTCTTGAAGAACTCTGAAATATTATGGATTATAATCCAAAGTAAAAAAAAATATATTATTACAGCAAGTGAGGACTGTCATTTTCTGGATTTTTCTCTCAGTGAGTTGCTTTCATTAACATTAGACTATCAACCTTCCTTGAGAGAACAAACATAGCCATGCAGATAAATTTAGCTACTGTTTTTTTTTTTAAAAAACTATTTCATCTTTAAATATTTAGAAAAAATTCAAAGGATTCATTTTCACATTAAAAGCTAGGTTTTTTTTCTTCTAATACATGTATGTTATACAGCTATATTACAAGGCTACTACAAATAAGTGTTGCTTTCCCCCCTTTCATTAAAAATATTCTTTTTTCATGCTGTGTATACTGATTATAGTCTGTCCTTCTTCTATTTCTCCCAGTTCCTTCTTATCTCCACTCCCATCAGAATCTACTCCCTTTTGGACTCTAGAAATGAAGAGGCTTCTAACAGATGGTAATAATACAGAACAAAATAAAAGATAAAACAAAAATCATCACACTGAAATTGGACAAAACAAAATGATAGAAGAAACTGAGTTCCAATAAAACACACAAGGATCAGAGACCCACCCATTCACTCATTCATTCAGGAGTACAATCAAAATATTAAATAGAAAGCTGTAATATATACACAGAAGAGCTGATGGAGACCCATGCAAGCCCTATGCTTGCTTCTTCAGTCTCTGTGAGTTCATATGAGATTTCTGCAGTTTATTTGGCAGGGGTTATTCTCCTGGTGTCCTCTATCCCCTCTGGCTCTTAACCCCTTCTGCTTCTTCTTCAGATGATTCCTTGATCTGAGGTGAGGGATATGATGAAGACATACCATTTAGAGCTGTCTGTTCCTAAATCTCTCTGCTGTAGGGTCTGCTGCAGGGGGAGGTTTCTTTGAATATGACTAAATAAGGCAGTAATCTATGAGGATAGCATAATATCATTAGGATACATTATTGTTTGTTTGTTTGTACATTTGTTTTTGGGTTTTCAGACCAGTAGTATTTGATTTTACCCTAGGTCTCTAGACCTCTGGAGTTTGGTTTCAGAAGAAGTGTAGGTTATGGTTTTAGTCTTGTGGAGTGGCCTTAGGTTAAATCACACATTGGTTGGTTACTCCCACAAGCGTTGTGCCACTATTGCCCTAGCATATTTTGCAGTACAGATTGTAGATCAAAATTTTATGGCTGGGTGGGAATTTACATTGTTCTTTCAGTAGCCCACAGAATACCTTCCTGTACCAAGGACACTAAAACTTAGGGTTGAAAGTTCTATATAGGCATCAGCTAAATTTATCCACGTTGAGTGAGTTGTGTGGGTCTTGGCATCAGCAATGGGGCCTTACTGTCAATTTGTGGAGAGCATCCTCTAGTCTTGGTAGCAGTCAGGGTGGTTTGGGGATTTCCAAAGGGCCCCTTTGGCCAACAACTCAATTGGATGTAACCCAGGCCTGGTACTAGAAGTTTTGATTGGTGGTTTGATGACAAGAGACAGCCAGTTGGGACTCCATCTCCACCACTATTTGGAGAATTTCCAGGATTCCATTAATATACTTTAGGAAGTTTCTACTGCAATAGGCTTCCATATCATCTCTCATATTCTCCTCAGTTCTAGCTGTCTCTCCTTGCGTTCCCTTCCTCAGTTCCATCTCCCTTCTCCCTCCTCGCCAGATGATGATTTTTTTAATTCTTATCTATGTTTTCCAATAAGACAATATGTCCACAGAAAGCATCTGTGTGCATTTCAAGGAGTCACAAATACCTGCCATTGACCATGAGAGGGAAATACACATCCCTTAAAGAAACCGAGGAAGTACCCCCTCTGTTTCTTACTTTTTACTTTTTGACGTGCCTGGTGTTCATATATGCGTAGGCACATGCGTATGGGTGAGCTTGTATGCGTATGCATATGCAATGCTGGTCCTCATAGCGGCACAATAACAATTCAGTCCCAACTCAGTTTTGTCTTTAAGAACCAGAAAATATTTCTGTGTTTTACAATGTTGGAAGACTGGTTTTTCATGAAGACCTCTTTGAATTTTTTTCTTTTTTTTTGTTTTTTGCTTGTTTGTTTGTTTGTTTGTTTTTTCAAGACAGAGTTTCTCTGTGTAGCCCTGTCTGTCCTGGAACTCACTTGTAGACCAGACTGGCCTCAAACTAAGAGATCCTCCTGCCTCTGCCTCCCAAGTGCTGGGATTAAAGGCAAGGCCACCACTGTCCGGCACTCTTTGATTTGTATATTAGAGACTCTGAAACATGTCATTGAATTTGTTTCTGACTTTATCTTATAGAAAGTTTCAAGGTATACTTGTACTTGTGTTCAGAACCAATGGGTACATATTGCTTTTGTTAGGAAAGACTATTATTTGTCCCCTTTAATTCTTCACACTAATAGAGTGATTGTTTCAAAATATTAATCATTATAACTTACATGCTGCAGATTACTTCTCCCACTTACATAGTACACAGGAGCACTGGCCGTGTGCTTTACTCTTCTAAGGGCACTATCCCACTTAACTCTATGCTCTAGTACGTGGTATGTCTTCTTTTGAAAAACTACCTGATTCTTCCATCCTAGCTGGTTGTGGTAAGTTTTAAAATCTCTTATGACTCATAGCCCATTGGCAGCCATAGCCTCATCTCCCCCTTTCCATCTGTCCAGCTTACAGTCCTGTGATGCTCCTGTGAGCATCTTCATTAGTGCAAGGCTTTATTCACTGGGCTTTTTCCTCTCTGATTAGGGCTTCCAATCATGCAGTTCCTTTTGTTGTGTGATTCCCTGCACTTCTGTTTACATAAACTATACACACTAATCTGTGGAGCTAAATTAAATGATTTTTTAAAGATTTATTTACTTTTTATGTAATTAAATTCACTGCCACTCTCTTCAGACATACCAGAAGAGGGCATCAGATCACATTACAGATGCTTGTGAGCCACCATGTGGTTGCTGGGACTTGAACTCAAGACCTCTGGAAGAGCAGTCGGTACTCTTACCCACTGAGCCATCTCTCCAGTCCCCTTAAATGAGGCTTTTTTCCCCCTGACCTCTTTATGCTTTTTACATACGTAGTTCCATTTTCAATGTTTCTCATTTTATCCAGAAGTAGTATGCTTTCTTCCTTTTTTTTGCTCATTCCTTTTCCTTTCTGGCTTTTATGATTAGCTCTATAATACCTAATTCTCCTTGCTGAGTTCTTAGCCCAAATTAGGTTTATTTAGTCTCTCTCTCTCTCTCTCTCTCTCTCTCTCTCTCTCTCTCTCTCTGTCTCTCTCTCTCTCTTTCTCTCTCTCAAAACATCATCCAGTTTTATTTCTTAAAATGCAGGATAAGAATCTTTAATTCTGTACACGTAGTCTAAGAACTAGAGTTGCACATACATTTTCTCAAATGACACCTGCGCTTGGATGTGTCAGATGTGCAAACTTAACATTTGAAACAACTTTTATTTCAGTTCCCTCTGCCAGGAAAGCTGCCATCTCTCAGTCTTTCCAAACTCTGTAAATGGTACCACCGTCCACTCATATCTCAAGCGCTCTGTAAATGGTATCATCGTCCACTCATATCTCAAGCAGATGCCCAGGGCTTTCTTTTTTTTTTCTTGTTTTTTATTTTCTTCACTCTCCTTTTTGCAGTGATCATCTCTCTAGCTTCTTCCACACTGACCTCTATACCCGACTTTGGACTCCCTCCTATCTGTTATGTATGCAGAAACCAAAATGACTTTACTAAATCCATTATCAGATTACATCATTGCTGTTAAAATTTATCAATACATTTCCCATTAGAGTGAAAGATCTATTCTCCCTGTGACCTCTAGAGGGGCATGCCTTCTGATATGTCCTGATGGCATTTTTCTAGCACTCTTTTTCACTGAACTGACATTGTTCATGTTCTTTCAGTTTGCAGAGGTCATAGACTGGGGTCTTGGCCTTTGCTTCATCTACTGGCAGTAACTCACCTTTTCTAAACTGTAAACTTCTTACTTTACAGTCTTAACTTAGGATCTTTCTTTCTTTCTCTTTCTTCCTTTCTTTCTTTCTTTCTTCCTTTCTTTCTTTCTCTCTTCTATCTTTCTTTTGTTCTTTCTTTCTTTTATCTTTTACAGAATATCTTTCTACCTGCCCATCATAGATCTCATATTTTTATCATATATTTAATTTAGTTGTGTTAATTAACACATTAAACATAGCTTTACAAGGGCAACCAAAATGACGCATAGATAAGTGCACTAAGGAATGAAAAAAGAGAAACTTCCTCTAAGATTAATATGACCAAACAAGCCAAATACTAATTTTCTTCTTATATCTGTCTGTAGTTTGTGGTTTTCCTGTTGTGTGTATCTGTGACAGATGCCTATGAATTGTGCTTGTGTTTGTTCTATACCTGATGATGATGATGATGATGATGATGTTGGTGGTGGTGGTGGTTGGTGGTGGTGGTGATGTCTGTCATTCCTATCCTTAAAATGGAATTTTCTCTGCATCTATTGAATAACACTGAGAGATTCTTTATAGACCTCTTTAACACAGCTTTACAATGAAGAAGTTATTTAAATGGCCCAAACTGTCCTGGCATAGCATTCAACATTGCAAACAGACTTTATCAATGCATATCAACACATTTCTAGCATCACTTATGGTGAACATTTGTCTTCAAGTTGCTTTAAATCTTTTTAGCAAAAGATTTCTGTGACACAAACATTATTCTGAATTAGTTTCATGGAAGAGTGCTCAACTTAATATTAAAGCTATATATTTATCTTAGTTTGAAAAGGCTGATTGCATGGGAAATGCAAGGTGTACTAAGGTTGGTTACATTGGTCTCTTAAGACCAGAGTAAAGTCAAACATGATGAATACACAGTAGAGTAAGAGGTTATATCTTAAATGAGCTCAAGGTATTTTATTAAATTGAGCCCAAAGACCAGGTAAAGTTCAGTATTATTGGAGCCAAGAGATATTTCATGAAAATATGTCATGACATTCATTACTATCATGATTTGTAGTTACTGAGTTAAATTTTATTTATATACACTTTCATTCTGACCTAATTGTAAGTTCTATAAGTCTGTTTTATTCAATCGGGCATCTCCAATTTACATGGTGTCCAAAAGGTACAACTATGACCCTATATTTCTCTATACTTCTCACTAGTAACAGCCACAGTTATAAAGTCTGTCTTCAGTTAAGTCAGTGGTAACATAAGAATTTGTTTTTTGGCTGGAGAGATGGCTCAGCGGTGAAGAGTGCTGACTGCTCTTCCAAAAGTCCTGAGTTCAAATCCCAGCAACCACACAGTGGCTCACAACCATCCATAATGAGATCTGATACCCTGTTCTGGTGTGTTAAGACAGCTGCCGTGTACTTATATATTATAAATAAATCTTTAAAAAAAAAAGAATTTGTTTTTCCTTCATAATGCATTACAGTTACAACTTGATGGATGTCTTACCAATGTTTTAGAATATTTGAGATATTCTAGGATGTCTTACAAATACTTTAGAATATTTTAGAATATCTAATTTACCTTAAAATATTGCTAATGCTTTGTTGACTGAATTCATTGATTGATTCTCAATCCCAGAAGTTGATTTAAGACCTTTAAATGTTGAGAGAAATTGTTTTAACAATCTAGTAGGAGATAGCATATTGTGCTATGGTTTTGAACCTATTATAATTGATTAATATTTGGCTATGACAGCTCATGTAATGTTTCCTTTGTAAAAAACAATCATAGATTTTATATATGTTATTTTTTTGCTTTCACAAAAAGAAAAATAGTGGTTGAGTCAGCATGAAAAAGCAGACTATCTCTTTATAAGTAAAATACCTGTTTTCAAAGAGGCAAAAGAACACACGTGGAGCTAAGCAATAGAGATATGGGCTCACTAGTAAGGCAGAATATGAGATGTGGTCCTTCAAAATTAGGAAATTCAGACAGTTAAATAAAATGTTATCATAAACACACATGCAGATAAAATATGTTCACACATACACACACACACCAGGAGGTATGTATACACACACACACACACACACACACACACACACACATTTCTTAAAAATCCCAAAATTCGAGAGTAGCTCTCTAGTCTATTTTTCTAAAATGATTGAACAGTTTTGACAGGGAATAAATTCCAAGATAAAATCTGGATGGATTAAACAAAATCAGTTCAGTTTTTCCTGAGACTTCCTTGAATTTTCTAAAAACTTTATGGTATTTTGGAACTCATCAAGAGAATTTTAAGGATTTATGTTTCCTTAAATTATTTGCTCAGCAAGTGGTTTTGAACAGAATATAAAGTTGGGTATATCTAGGATTGCTAAACCATGGTCCACAGGCCTGGAGAAATAGCTCAATAGTTAAGTTTAATTGTTGCTCTTGTGGAGAACCCAAGGCTTAGTTTCCAGCACAGGTAACTTTGAGCCACTTGTGACTCCAGGCCCATGGTAACTGGTGCTCCATTTTGGCTTCCATGTAAAACAGGCATCCTCATGATACACAAAAATACATTCAGACAAAACACTTATTTAAGTAAAATAAAATAAAATGAATAAATTTAATAAATCCTTATTTTGAAACTACCCTTACTATCCAAAGATCTAGTTAAATATGTTAGGTATAAACACTAGTATTTACCTTTGGAGTGTTGAAAGGGAACCTTAACATTTTTTGCACACAAATGAAGAAAGCTGGAGTAGTCTGAATTGAATCTTGACAGCCTGATTCATGTGTTCTCCCATTCCTAGAGTATGGTGAAATAATTGAGGCTTCATGACCTGTTGACCTTATTACATCATTAAAAGATCACATTTTGGCCCTAAAACAGCACATTTTTCCCAGTGATTCACATTGCCCAGAAATCTGGGGCTTACTGGAATTGTTAATAAAAATTACAAATATCCCTGCAGTAAATGTCAGATGTCGGTTCTTGATAACTTTAAGTACAGTGGGCCATTAAACTGGCTCATTATCAGTTACTGATTACCTCCAATTTTGCTTCACTTCCTTATCTCAGGATAAGTTTCATATTCTTTTCACAGTGTTCTTGGGTGATGCTGATTTTTCTGAGTTCCAGCTTCACTCTCTCTAGCTGTCCCGAGGAAATTCTTATTCTAGCCATCTGCCACATCCCTTTCTATGTTTGAGCTCAATAATGTTGTAAAATCTTGGGGAACAGTGACATTGGCTATGTTCACATTCTTCTTAGGTCTCAGGTTATCAACTAGGACTTCATTAACTTTTTTCTGGGTCTCCCTCTATAGTCCTTTAATTACCTTCTTCTAAAAAATATAGTTTCAGGTACTTGTCTTATGCATTATAAATTCAACTTTTTCTTCCATATTTTCTTCCTGGAAAGACCCAAAGTGTCAAGTAACGCCAAACTACAATTTGCAGTTGCCTCCAGAACAATAATGAAAAAGCTTTTGCTTAAGCCTCCCAAACTGTACTATTTTATTATGGTAACCATAGGTACTGTTACAAGTCAAAAGTGTCAGCATGACTTAATAGCCTGTGTTATCTTCCAAGAGTGTTAATTACCTTTCTTTTATTGTGATAAAATAGCTTTGTCCAGGAAACTTAGAGAATAAAAAATAATTTACTGTTCTTTGTTGTTACAGAGAAGGAAGAATCCAGTGAATGGCCCACTTTAGGAGTTTGTACTCTGGGCAACTAACTAGTTTTAATAAATATCACTATTGCCATTTGACATTCTTTGTTTTGTTTTGTTTTTCGAGACAGGATTTCTCTGTGTAGCCCTGGCTGTCCTGGAACTCACTCTAGACCAGGCTGGTCTCGAACTCAGAAATCCACCTATCTCTGCCTCCCAAGTGCTGGGATAAAAGGCGTGTGCCACAACTGACTGACTACCATTTGACATTTTTAGCATGACTTATTTTCAACTATTACATAGTATTTCAAAGTCATCTTGTAATTTTTCTACCCAAGCCCATGTTTTAATCATATCAGCAAGGTATAAATCTAATGGGAGTGCATGGTAGAACAAATTGTTTGAGTCTAGCTATCTAGAAAGTTGCTAAAGATGTTCTCTCTATAGTAATTATAATTTCTTGGTTAGACTTTCATTCATTCAGGGAGATGATGGTTTCCCCTCTTGGATATAAAGGGGGTTTTATTTTGTTTTTTTTTCTTTGTTTTGTTTTTCTAAGTGTTTGTTCAGGGAGCACAGATTCTATACAAGGATCAACAAGAAAATTTCAACTTCATGATTAAAGAATTTGGAAAACAGCATATGAATACTTTCTGGAAATTTACAGTTTTCTTTGGCAAGTAACAAATAATGTTCTCAAAATGTTTGTGTGGTTAAAAAGTCAACTTCACGTAGCTCATGTTTCTCCAGTTCCAAGATAATTTAATCAGAATGTTTATTTTGCCACATTCATTATTATTTTATAGAATATGCTCCTGTGAAAATTTACTTGGTTTAGGCCATCACCCCATATAGGCTGGGAAACTCCCTGCAGCTATGCTGAATACTATAAATGAGATACTCTAAAGCAACTGCAATGGCAGAATTATTTTTGAGATACCCTGTGGTTGGTTGTCTTTTCATCAACGTGCTGGGCTCTTTTCTTTCATTTGCTTGAGTACCTGCCATGACCAGGCTCAGTATGGTGACATCCCAGAGAGGTATCTGGGATCAGTAATAATTTCCTCATTTGTCTTAACAAGCAAATACACAATTAGCTCAGAATATTTCTTCACAGTTCTGACAGCAGGATGCTTAGCTTCTTTATTTTTTCATGCATCCCCAAAGGCATGCTGTGAAGGAAAATGTACTTAGTGATTGAATAAATGCTGACAAATACTGGTTCAGTTCTAGGATTAATTGAGGTCAGAAAAAAATAAAGATCAATAAAATTACAATTGATTAGAGCAATTTTATAGATTGCTTTCTCTCACATTATTTTTGAAGTGATAAAATGTATAGTGCAAAAAAGTAGACAATAGGAGAAATAACTGCAAAAATTTAACTTTCAGTTCAGTTGCATTTAATTATTTCTTTACCTGTAGAATAGTCACATAAGCATTAAATATATTCATTTTAAATTAATGATACTGTAATTGTGGGGCAGTGGTCTGTTCAAGCAACCTGGGCCCAGTTGAGTAACAGGTCTACAACCTCTGGAAACCTGATGGGCGATAATTTCTGTCTGCAAGGGACAGAAGGAGTTCGGCCACACCTCCTGGTTCCCTGGCTCCTGTTTCAGTCACAACCTCTCACAGCCCCCTCTTCTCCCCCCCAGGAGATGTGTGTTCTATCACATAGACAATGCCCCAAGCTCCCAGCATTCTAGCTGGACCCTACCCCTAGTCATGTGACTACAGCCAGGTATGCCCCGCCCCACAGACAGATAGCCCCACCTCACAATATAAGGTGTGTTTTGCCTCCTCTCTCTCTCTTGCTCTCTTCCTCTCTTGCTCTCCTGCTCTCTTCCTCTCTTCCCTTCTCTCTCTTCTTCTCCTCTCCTCTCCTTCCTCTCCATTCTCCCTCTCTCCATGTGGTCATGGCCAGCGTATTTTCTCCCTTTTCTATAATAAAATTTCTTACAACTATGCATTGTCTTCTTTTAACTAACGCGAGCAGCGCCAGCATCTACAGCAGTGAGACTGGGACCAGCGACTCTCCTGCCCCATGCTAGCACAGAATAGCCATGCTGCCTCTTCCTTCCCCACTCTCTGTCCCCTCTTTCCCAGCCAGAGACATCCAGAGATATCCAAGAGGCTGTGACTTAAGTCCCTGGAATTTTAGGAGGCCAAAGGACCTCCTGTAGCTGTCTCATTATCTCTACACCCCTGCCCCCATGGACTGGGACCCAGATTCTCCCTGGTGGGGTAGAGAATGCAGGCAGGCACCTATACTTGCACTGCCCAGAGCATGGAAACTTTGGCCAAGTATAGGTCATCCTACCCTTCTCTCTTTTGTTCCCCAACCCATGGCACAGCAAGGCAGGGCACGGCCAGCCTCTCAGTGACCACAGTGGCAGAGAGAGAGGGAGAGAATAAGGCTGCAGGGCAAGAGAGAACCATCTGCTCCCAACATGTAATAACACATTTTTCAATGGTTCCTATAAAGAGTACTATTCTGAGAATTTTCCATTTAACATTTAATTTTATTATCACAATGAGTAGATGAAACATATCCCTTATCATATTTATTATATTTGTTTCTTATTTGAAAAATTGAAATATGAAGATATAAAATGTCCTTTAAAAGGTCACAAACCCTGTAAGACAAGATTCTAAGTGCATGAGAGTGCATGTGTGTGTATGTTGTGTGTGTAAGTTTACTAATGAAAGAAATTAAAGGATGTACCACTGACAAGGAGCAATATAGATAATTATATTGATACAATAGAAATAAACTGTGGAAATTTCTATCACCAACCAAACAGAAACTATTTCAAAATGAGAAATCTTCTTATTAAGATATGAAGGCTATTAAGATACACTTCCATTTTAACCCTCTAATAGTGTAGTTAAGAAAAAGTGTTAAACTTGACATGACTAAAATTGAAATAAAGTTATTCATAATAAAAATCTTTATTAGTAAAGACTAATATATATTGAAAAATTATTCAAAATAGAAACATCTCACAGGATAATAAAAGACTTAGAAACACAGTTACAAACTTGATTAAAGGAACAAGAAGAATATTTTACCTCATAATGAAAGAATTTGCATTCTTTCAAATGCAGATGAAACATTTTTAAATACTCATAATGTATTGGGTCATCTAGAAAACATTAATAAATTTAAAAATTTCAGGTTATCCTATTTGAATAAAATTTAAATGTCACCAAGTTAAAATATTAGAATATTTCCAATTGCATAGAAATTGGATATTTAAAATCTAGGGATCAAAGAAGAAATTATAATAGAGTTTTGAAAATATTTTCAGTTTAATGACTCCTTTAGTTTTTTCATGTGACTTGTAGTTGCATTCTAAAATACATGCACACACATACAAACACACACACAAATAAATAAATAAATAAATAAATAAATAAATAAATAAGCAATAGATGCAATCAGTGAAAATATGAAATCTGATTTATGGAAGCTGTCAGTTTATACTCCTTGGATCTAGACAAAATTTCCCTTATTTAGAGTGTTGAGATGCTATGAAAGACATGTTATTTCTATGTGAGTGTTCTGTTGGCTTTTTCAACTGATTCTCACCTGCCAGTTATTTTCACCTAGATAGGTGACTTGTAAAAGAAGCTGTTGTGGAACCTGTCTCCAGAGAAACCTATGTGTGTACTCAATATATCACCAAGCAACTTCAGCCAATGTCTCACGGAGATAATCACCAACTGAGTCCTGCAGTAGCTACCACAAGTGTGATCATAAGCTAGAAAAAGAAACACTTGTTAGTTTTAATTACTGTGGTTTCATTATTATACAGCAATAGGTATATTTTATATTTTATCATAAGTTACAAGATCACTATAAAACACTCTCATATACTAGTCATGCAGACTTCTTTTTGTACTCTATGGTCAGTATTTCTGCAATATTTTAGTATATGAGAGAAATCTCAGAAATAATTTTCTGTTACCACTAATATCCAAATATTCCATGCTACATTCCTTAATACTTATGCTATTAATGATTATATGATAAAAGGATAGCTACAGTTCAGTAATTAAAGCCAAGATAGTATCACTATATGAGCCTATTATATGTTCACAATACTATACACCACTTGGCTCAGGTGTCACCAGCTCAAGGATTTTACATCTCTCTATTTCTCCTAATCTAACCTCCCAAACTCATCCCCAGCTCTGTAGGAGACTACCTGCTACAGCTTCCTTCCTAGTTTCCAGTCTTCCCCCTTCTCCACTTTCTAGTGGCTCATACAGATACTCCCCTCCAAACTTCCTTTCCCCCACTCATTACTTGATCCAGCTCCCACATCCAGCAAGTATTCTTTGGTAACACCCAGGCCACTACAGAAAGTGAAGTAGGCGGGTTGACTATAGGCTTTCTCTGGGAACCCTCCAGCCAAGCCAGACACAACCATGTAGGCCAGAAAAGCAGAAAGGCTAGATGTACACTCTCCTCTCCTCTCCTTTACAGCCAATTCTTCAGTCTTAACACCAGTTCTGTAGCAGATTACTTGCTTTGGCCTATCCTGATTTTCTGCTCCCTTCCCCAGAAGACTAGGCAAATCCTGGCACTACACCTTGATTCTGTCCCTCATGTGAACCCCTTAGCTACTACCGTCCCAGGTCATTGCCTTTCCTAAGTGTCAGTTCCCAATAACTAGAAGGCTATTTCACTCAGGCTTCCAGTGCCCCCATGTATCAGGATTCCAGAAGAATGTTTCACCAGGCACAACCACCACAGTCTTCTAAGAACTAGAAAATAGAAATCAAGGAACAAAACACCAACCCAAGAAAGACAAGACCAGCTATCAGCACCTAGAATTACAGTCCTCTAGAGCAGAGGTTCCTGATGAAAGTATAAAAACACAAGCAATTACAGCCAGGACAAAACTGTCTGCACTATGACCTAGCAACTCTGCCACACTGACGACACTGGGTATTGCAACAGAAGACAAAGATCTTAAAATAGCCTCTTTGAATATGATACAGGTTCATACAGAGGAGATGAATAAAATCTTTAAAAAATCAATGAAAACACAAATAGTATAAAAAATCAATAAAACAGTTCAAGATTTTGAAACAGAAATACAACCAATAAAGAAATCCAAACTGAGGAATATTTGGAAGGAAAAAATTTAGGAACTCGAAAAGGAACCCCTGAGGCAAGCCTCATTAAGAGAATGTGAGAGAATGAAAAGAAAATGTCAAGCATTGAGACATGGTGGAAGAAATGATGACTTAAAGAAAATGTTAAATGTAAAAACTCCTAGAATATAGGATCTAGGAATCTAGGACACCATGAAAAGGCCAAATCTAAGAATGATTGGAAAAGAAGAAGAGGAAGAAGAGGAAGAAGGAGAAGAAGAAGAAGAAGAAGAAGAAGAAGAAGAAGAAGAAGAAGAAGAAGAAGAAGAAGAAGAAGAAGAAGAAGAAGAAGAAGAAAGGAAGGAATGAAAGAAAGAGAGAGAAGGATGATGATGACAGTGACAATAACAACAAGAAGAATAAGAAGATATCTAGGTCAAAGACAAAGAAAATATTTCCAACAAAATTATAGAAGAAAATTTGCCTAACCTAAAGGAGAGGCTTACCAAAATATGAGATGCATGCAGAACACTAAATCGACTGGACCATAAAAGAAATTGGCACACAATAATCAAAACACCAAAAGTACAGACCAGTAAGATGAAAACTTTAAAATATTGAAGAAAGAAATTAAGGAAGAAATCAGAAGATGAAAAAAAAAATCTCCTATTCTCATAGATTGCTAGTATTAATACTGTAAAACTGTCCTACCAAAAGCTATCTTCAGATTCAATGCAATCCCCATAAAAATTCCAATGCAAATTTTCACAGATTTTTTTTTATAAATTAATTTATTTTTTACACTCCATATTCCCTGCCCCCATCCACCCTCTGACTGCTCCATATCCTACACCTTCTCCCCAACCCCCCTGTCTCCACGTGGATGTTTCTACCCCCACCCACTTGACCTCTAAACTCCCTGGGGCCTCCAGTCTCTTGTGGATTAGGTGCATCATCTCCAAATGAACACAGACTGGGAAATCTTCTAGTGTATGTGTGTTGGGTGTCTCATATCAGCTGATGTATTCTGTCTGTTTGTTTGTCCAGTGTTTAAGAGATCTTGGGGTTCCAATTTAATTGAGACTGCTGGTCTTCCTACAGGATAGCTCTTCTCCTTAGCTTCTTTCAGCATTCCCTAATGCAGCCACAGGGGTCAGCAGCTTTACAGATCTTGAGAGGAAAATTTTTAGCTTTATATGGAAACACAAGAAACCAAGCATAGCTAAAACAATCCTGAACAAGAAACAAGTATTGCTGGAGATAGCACTATCATTGTTTATAAGTTATACCACAGAGCAATAATAATTAAAACAGCATGGTCTTGGTGTAAAAACAAACATTTTGATCAATAGACAAAATGTCAGAGGATGTAAATAATTTCAAGAGCCAGCAAAGCATGGTGATGCAGATTATTAATTCTTGTACTTGGGAGATAGGAAAACATAGTTTGGGGCCAACAAAATGATCTGTATCAAATTTTCTAGGACATACCCATAGACATTTGTTTGTTTGTTTTTTGATAAGGAAGATAGAAATACACACTGGAAAAATGACTGCATCTTCAATAAATGGCACACAAACTGGATGGAAGAATCCAAATTGATTCATACTTAGGAGCCTGTACAATATGCAACTCTAGGAGAATCAAACACCTTAACATTAAAACTGATATACTGAATTTAACAAAAGAGAAAGTGGGACATAGCCTTGAATTCATTGGCACAGGAAAAGATTTTCTGAATGGAACACTGATAGCACAGGCACTAAGTACAACAATTAGTAGATCTAATGAAACTGAAAACCATCTTTATGGCAAAGGACATCATCATTTTGATAAAGAGGCACTCTATAGCATCGGAAAGAGTTTTTTTTAACAGCTATACATCCTATAGATGGATAATATCCAAAATACATAAATAAAATTAAAACATCAAAGGATTCAGGAAAACAAACTATTCAGTTTAGAAATGGGGTGTAGATCTAAACAGAAAATTCTCAAAAGAGCGAACTCAAGTTATTGAGAACACTTAAAGAAATGTTCAACATCCTCAGTCTTCATAGAAATTCAAATAAAAACTTCTTTGAGGTTTCATCTTATACCCATCAGATTGGGAAGAAAAATAAAACAGATGACAATACATGTGTGAGAGGATGTAGAATAAGTGGAAGACACATCTATGGGTGGTAGAAGTGGAAACTTGTATAGTCGCGATGGAAATCAATAGTTTGGTTCTGCAGGAAGGTGGGATTGATGTACGTAAACATCCATGTATACTACTCTTGTACATCTTACCATGAGGACACTTGCTGAACCATGTTCATTGCTCCTCTATTCATAATAGCCAGAAACTGGAAACAAATTAGATATCCTTCAACCAAAGAAAGTGTATATCTGTACAGTGGAGTAATACTCAGATGATAAGAAATGAAGCCATGAAATTTTCAGCTAAATGGAACTAGAAAATAACAATCCTGGATCCAGAAAGACAAAAATGGTATTTATTTACTTACATGTGGATATTAGACATTCAGTCAATAATAACCCAGCTATAACTGTAGATCCAAGGAAGTTAGGAATAGGGTAACTGACAAGATAGGGACATATAGATCTTGTTAAAGAAAGGAAATGCAATGGATTGTTCTGGATAGATTAGATAGGGAGGTTGAAAGAAAAGGATTCCATAGGGATGGGGAAACACATGGGGACAAGGAGGAAATATAGGGGAGAGACAGCTAAAATTAAAGACTATTTGAAGGGCTATTGAAGGGCTATTGGAAATCTAATATATTAGAAGCTTCCTAAAATATATGGGGTGATCTAAAAAAGTTACCAAATAATGGGTGGGGAAGAGTTCCAACTGTCTATCTTTTGTCTTCAAGTGAAGTTTCCAAGACCAGGATTGGGTTACATCTAATTGAGTTATTGTACATGGGAACCTCCAAACAACCTAAGGTAGTACCAAGACTAAAGATTGCACTCCACAAACTGAAAGCAGGGCACTATTGCTGAAAACAACACTTACACAGCTGGAGAAATTGAGCTCGTTTCTGCATAGCACCTTCACTCCTCCATACTTACACACTAAGTACAGGAAGGTACTGTCTGTGGTACTGAAAGCCTACTCCAAGAGATGGAATCCATACAAGATACTGCGTGGGCGACAAAGAACTGAGATTACATAGCCCAGGGACTTGAGTTAAAGCAAATACTACTGTTCTACAAACAACAAACTATTGCAAGAAAATGACTCATTTATCTATACCTCTAGGACAGGGCCTTCACACTATCATCAGAGAAGCTTTATCGTTCAGAAGAGGGAAACAAAGACAGACATACAGAGAGTAGGAAACCTTTGAACACGCAACTAAATGGTATGTCTTCATCAAACCTTACCAGCTTTGACTTAGAGTATTTCAAAGACTAGGAGACAGAAAGGATATAAGAACCAGAGGGCATGCAGGACACAAAGCAAACAAGGCTCTCTAAATCAAGAAAATTGATCCACACATGCACCCACAGAAATTCAGGCTGCATACACAGGGTATTCAGAGGGCTGTACCAGCTGGGTCTTAGAGCTGAAAGAAGTCCCCATTCCCAACTCAGGAGCAATTTTCAATTTATAACTACTTGAAAGTGAAATTTTAATTTCCTCTGCTGGAGTCTTACTGGAGAAACAAATTCTTAAGGGTAGGGTGTATATTCAATAGTAGATGCAAAACAGAAAATAAACTCTGAAATATCTTTGGGGGTTACTTTCTCATAATTTTCTCTTAGGGATCCTCTGTTTCTTGTTTTCTTTTGGTATATATACATATATATTAGATATGTAATAAATATATTCCCTTTTCTTTTTACCCTACATCTCCTTTCCACATATATATATATATATATTCTATTTTACTATTTTTATAAACATTTTACTGATGTTTTATGAGTTTCACATCCCAGTTCCACTCATTTCTCTATCCCCTCATATACACCTTCTGCCCTTGAAATAACAATGTCAAATAAAAAACGCACAAACATACAAAATAAACAAAATAAAGCATAGAAAACGTTTTTCTGTGGAAGCTGTAGTGTGTCACAATTTGTCCCACAATATACCCCTCTGTCTTCACTTGTAAATATTCATTGCAATTAGTAATTGGTCTGATGCAAGGTCTCTGGCATCTTTGACACCATCAATTTGTTTCTTCACCAGGATTCCTCCTAGTCTTTCTATTGTGGCCCTGTGTCATGGAGATACTTCATATTTTGATCAACAAGATTAGCCCTTCCATGTGCCCAACCTTCACAAATGTGAAACCTTTACAACTGGTGTAGGTTTTGGGGTGGGCCAGCTCAAACCCAGAATATGGACCTGGGTGGTAATTGAACTAGATAGCCAACCAGCTCTCTCTTATCTGAACTACCAGTACTTTTCAGCCCTCCAGTATCTTAGTCAGCTCACCTGCTAAGTCCCCCTGACTGCTGCAGATGGGCCCAGGTCCCACTCTCCTGAGTACTGTTGCAGGCTTGAGGTAAGGCCAGTTCTGTATAGCCTATAGACCTCCATGTGGTTCCAGGTGGCTGCCTACACCATGGTCTACCCCATTGTTTCTAGTAGCGATATAAGCCACGGACCTTTACACCAACCCTTGATGCTGTATAGCCATGGTCCCAGCTGGGATTTCAGGATTGCCTCAGTTTGTGGGACTCATGAACAGTCTATTTGTCTCCACCCTTACAAGTTCCATCTCTCTTCATAAAGTTCAAAGCATTCTGATTCTCTTTCTCTCCCATTTGTCCACCACACATTTACATCTTGTAATGGCTCCCACTGCAGGCAGGTCATATGGCTCAAAGCCCTGAGTGACCTTTTCTGTCCATTCCATACAGCATGAAGGCAAGCTGGCCTCTAGATTTCTACAGTCAGCCTGTCTGGCAGTGAGTGGGCATCTGTGCATCTATGGACCTTCCTGAGCAGTGCAGTAGCAAGCCAGTCTCTGGGCATCTCTGCCTGCACGCATGGTGGTTGTCAAGTCTCTGGATGTCTTCTGACTTGACCTTTAACCTGTGATACTGTGATGCTTTCCTTGTCACTGACCTTAGCACAGCAGCCAGAGGTCCCAGCCCAGGCCAAATTGGGACACTTTAGTATTTTTATGGGATTTCTGAGTGTGAGAATGAGCAAGACTCCCTTTCTTGTACCTTACTTGGACTCTTTTCTTTCT
>NW_022196903.1:10112118-10134455 GCF_008632895.1 Mastomys coucha
CAATTTTGATATTTTAATCTCCTCATATTTTATTTTAATTCCCATAGAAACATGTTTGTTTTCTAATGAGACACAGAAAGGGTGTAGATCTGGATGGGAGGGGAGGTGGGAAAGAGTAGATGGAAGAAAACTATAATCAGGATATAATATGTGAGAAAATTTTTTATTTTCAATAAAAAGAAAAATAAAAGAATGTTAATTCTTTTGCATTCAATGTTTGTGGTTGTTAGTGTTTTAATCAGGAACAATTCTAGTCTTTTCTTTCACTACAGCTTGGCTTTTAACAGTTCACAATTATGTTTTGCAATCAATATTTCTTGGTGCTGAATTGCCGTTTTCTGGGCAACACTTCAGATTACAAAGTTTTTGATACCACAGAAGTATCACTTGGCTCTATCACCCCACTTATCTATCTACTTAATCTATCAATCAATCATCTGTCTGTATATCATCTATTATTTGAGACAAGGTCTTGTCACCAAGTTCTGTCAGCAGAGCTGCCAGACTGCATGTGCAGGGAGGTATTGAGGTCTCGTAATCCCCTCTAGTGCTGTGGTGAACCTGACTTTTACCCAGGTGAATGGGAAGTGGACTCAAATGTTTACACTTGTGTAAGAAGTGCGTTATGGATCAGGCACCTCTTGCAGTATCATTTCAGAGTCGACTTTATTTGGCTGTCCTTCTTTCTATGTGTTAATGCTTGGATTTTCTGTAAGAAAGCATTTTTTCCTAATAAAATAGACATCATCATTTATTCTGTTTTTATTTATTGTAAAGTTATTTATTTTTATTATGTTGAAGCTCTGATTTTCCCATACTTAAGAGAGGTGACCCATTTGGTCACCTCTTACAAACTTTTTTTGGTGACCTCTTACAACTTCTTCATATGTGTTCTTGATTAAGTAAGTGTGACTTCATATTTTTGTACCACAGAGCATCGCACAATTTTAGGCTTCCTAGTACGGACTAGCACAGAGTTCTGCTCTATTGTTTGACACTGCCTATTAGTTTTTTTGTTTTGTGAGACAAATATCCATGTGTGGCCTTTTCCTGTTCTGAAACTCACTATGTAGACCATATTAACCTCAAACCTCTGCCTCCCATTCCAGGATGCTGGGATTAAAGGCCTGTGCCATCATGGTGGGTTGATATGGTGTTGGCTATTTTTAATGCCTTCTGTACAATATTTTATCTCTTGGACTCTTTATGCAACTGTTTCTTCAATGTTCTTGGTCCTTCTTTATGCTTCCAGAGCTCCTAAAATTCAACATCTATTGTCATTGATCTCTTTAATCTATGACTCCATGAATGCTATTAGGCTACTACCCATGGACTTTTCCCAATTATGGGTTGACTGATGGCCATGCCCAGAAAAGTTTTCTGTATTGTTAATATCAGAAGTGTAGTAAACTAAGATTGAAATGAACCCACTGGTACATTTTTTTAGCAACAAAAGAAGCTTTAGGGACATCTGATCAGACGGCTTCATGAGTAAAGGTTCTGGGACCCACTTGCCTGCTATGATATATGCTCCCAACATACCCCAAAATAAAAACAAAACGTAAGTAACTAAATTCAATAAAAATTTAAAAGCAACTTACATAATTTTGGAGGAGAATGTGGCAGCTATTAATCATCAAAGAAGTCTAATTGTTATCAGGTTATCAGTAGTGAGAAAAAAATATATTTTACTTGCTGACCAAAGGATCATTGTAAGCAAAAGTTGTTAACTTTTGTATATAGTCCAACTAACTATTTTCTATATTTATTTCAGGGTAACTTTGAATAAAAGTAAGTCCTTGAATTTATTACAATATGGTTCTAAATTTGGATAGCACTCATTTTTTCCCTTCCTGTTCATCTTTTAGTAACCCATCGTCTTATCACCTCATTTTGCTCTGTCATCTAACTTGGCCAGAATTCAGTGAGCATTGGCTTCTTGCTTCAGGCAAGAAAAGGAAGAGAAAAAGAGATGAGAAGTAAAAGATAAAAATAGTAGAAACTGTTTAAAGGTTTGAAGCAATGTTCTCCAGGACACTGCTGCTTCTTAGCAGTGCCAGATGTGTTAAAGAATTGAAGAAGAGAACGGAGGAGGAGGAGGGGGAGGAGGAAGAGCGGGGAGGAGGAGGAGGAGAAGGAGGAATGGTAAGGTAGAAACAGACAATTAGCACAGTGGCCCAGTGGTCGCAAGCATAAAATGAGATATTGATCTTTCCCACATTCCCTACAACACAATGTCTTCTTTACTAAGAGAAAGTACTTCTTTTATGGGTCATGGAAGTCATTCTTTAATACAGAATGAAATGAGGTAGATTTCAATCAGTATGAGTTATTACTCTATTCATTAGCTTTTAGACCTTCGACAGGACCACAAACATCAGTTTCCTCATGCCTAAGCAGAATTAATAAAGTATGACTTGTTATGTGTTGTAAGGCACAGTGATTGTATGTGCATTAAGCTTAGCCTCCTTAAGAAAAGTTACCTCGAGTCAAGAAGATTTCAGGACCATGTTCTCCTTTGAATCATCTAAAGGCACCATAGCTTGTTTGTTTGTTTGTTTGTTTATTATGTTGAGAATTTTTATATGTGCATTTTGTTCATATCCTCCTCCATCACCCTCTAATTTCTTCTGTGTCCCTCAAACAACTTCTTCTCAAATTCATATCATCTTCACTGAGTCTGATTAGTGTTTTCCATGTGCACTTCAGTGTAGGGCTGACTTGGTCAATCTATCAAGGTCCTGGCTCCTAAAGAGAACTGAGTCTTCCCCCTTCAACACCCTCCACTCCCTGTCACTCCCCACGTAGGAGTGAGGCCTTGCAGGCCTTTTCTTCCACCCACGCTAGAGTACTGACTGGCACAGTCTTGTGTAGGCACTCATAGTTTTCCTGATGATACTATTTTCAAAAGCAAAATAAAACAGATAGGTCCCCATGGATTTTCTTCAAGCTTTTGGTTCAGTTCTGTAGGTAAAGAACTGAGAACATATTTTCTGCCTTTCTTTTTAACCATCTCTGAATGAACTTAGGTGAGCTTCAAAGCAGGCAAAAGTTTATGGCACACTCACCATCTATTGATAGAGGAGGTCACTACAACCAATGGGATCAAATACTCATGACCTTGATATCTAGGGGATATTTAAAACCCACACTTTCTCTAGATCCAGTCTTATTTCTGTGTACATACACATGCCTCTCAATGGGAATATCCACCCTTTCTGAATTTCCTTAAGTTTCCAAATGTGCAGGCTGCCCTCTCATTGTTTCCATCTATAGTTAGAAAGACATCCATGTCTTCCATTTCCATTATAGATAGTAGATCCACTATGACTAGTTTCCTTCTTCACAATTTCTACCTGCTTCTCTAACTTTAATATTTGTGAGCCTTTCAAAAAAAATCATATGTTCCTGTTCTCTCTCCCTGTAGTATCTCCTCCCAAATTATTGCTTTCCTACCTTTCTTTGCAAACTGTCTGCTACTTCTCAGGGGTGATACGACCTCAGCTGCACTTGTTATTGAAGTTGCCAACTACTATTGTCAAAATGTTTGTGCCTAATTCTTAGATTCATATTTTTTAATTCTATATTCCAAGGTTGTGCCACTAAGAAGTCTTTGGTGGTATTGTAAAACTAATGTTCAGAGTTCTTAAGAAAGGGATTAATAAAAAAGGTCCAGAGAGTTTTCTCATCCCTCCCAATTTTGTGAGGAACATCAAAGAGGTGCTATGAAGACTATGTTCTTGTCAGACAAAAATTTTGCTGCCGCCTTCCTTTTGCATGCCCTACCTCAAGACCTGACAGCAATAAATGTCCCTCACACACTCAGTTCAATACTTGTAGTTTAATACTAGCCTTCGTGGCTGAGAGAAGAATACTTTCCTGAAATTATGTGTCTAGCAGCTGTTACATTTTACCTATCTGCATAAATTCCTTTGCAACTCTATACATACTACCCTATTCAATAATTTTCTAATCTTATGCATTATTATTTTTTAACTTGGAGAACTTTCAGGGACAGTCATGTCTTCATCTTTATTTATTCAACTATTTGAAATTCTTTTGTCAAAGGAGGGTTCTTTTGAAATGCTTGCTGAATGAACAAGGAGGCAAATAATGAATACTTTTATATGCACTCACAAATTAAACTAAACAATTAGACATTCTGATATTTTCAATTTTTAATATTTTATCTATACTACAATTACATAGATTTACCATAATTTCAGAACACTTAGAGTATGAAGTAGCATATTTCTCAGGGGATATTATTGGGATTAAAGAATATCTATGAAAGGTCTTTTTAAAATGAGGTTATTATCATTTTTCATCCACAGAAGCTTAAAAAAATGAGAAGTGAAAGTGTTCACTACATCATTCCTAATTCTATTCCAGCACATGTAGGAAAGAGAGCTTGGATTTCATCTGCCCCATTTAGTGTTGTTACTTAATAGATCATCCAATCACAAGTGACAACTTGCAGTTGATTATTTCTTCCTGTCTCTAATACAAGGAGACAGACTCTGTCAGTAGACATTGGCTCAAGGGAAATGATTCAGAAAACAAAAACCCTCATAACTTTTCACACAAGCATCCTGGCAGTGTTCTGCTATTGACTTTTACTAATGAACAAAATTGCTAATTTGTGTAGACATTGTTTCTTGTATGTCATGGGAACAAATTTTAGACCCTGGCAATCTAAATTTGAATTCCTTAAGAAGGAAAGAATCACAACATATTGCAAAAATAGTGATTAATTTACAATGAACTGCTTCATGTGAGTTTTAGCAATGTTTTCTTTTGTCAGTATAAATGAGATTCACCATGTAACAGGAAACAGGAATTTTATTATAGTAGCATTAATTTTATCCTAGACTTAAGCATAGTAAACATATTTTGCCCCATTTATGAAGGCCTACATTTAAGTGTGCATAACAGGAGTACTTCAGTTTACTTAGTGCATGAATCTACAGCAAAGGATGTTTGAGAATACATTCAAAACATGGAATAATTCTCATGTGGAGATAGAAATTTTTGAGTATATGAAGAGATAGCTTGATATTAGCTTGATAAAGCTGATTATTGGCTTGATTTTAATTGTTTTACAATGTAAATACATATCAAAGCATAACACTGTACACCTTAAATATGTATTAATTTTATTTATCACATTAAAGGTTTTACCTCATTAAAGCTGATAGAAATGCTTATTTAGAACACTCAGTTTTTCTTTGTAATGAAAGGAAGGATTCAATTTACTTGTTTCTCCTTTCTGTGACTTGTCAACAAAACTTGCAATTTTAAAAATGAAAAAAAAAATACCACTTACATAATAGAGCTGTGAACAAATAAGGACATTTCTTACTAATACAGAAAGACATTTTTAATGAACATAATGAATGACTCAGGACCTTGATTTCCCCCACACAAGCATATTGGCTTTAACATCCCTGCTACAGACTTGGTATTCCAGTTTTCCCCAGCTCCCAGCTCATTAGACTGAAATAGTCCCTTATCACTGTTGGTATTGCCAAGAATTGGTAAGCAGTCCAGCAGAGCACTGTATTAATTAGGAGCAGGCAAAAGCATCTGGAAACACAACTCTGGAGACACAGCTCTGAGCAGCAGTGTTGTCAGCTCAGATCAAAGAGTAGAATAGCTAAGGTTAGACCTTTCCATAGGCTTACATTGTTAAATAGATAATGATGGATGTTAACTTCTACCTTTCTCAGCCTTTGGAACTGTTCAAGGAGATTAGCCATTCACATTTATTTCATCTGTTCCATTTATTTATTTATTTCCTGGACCACACATTCTGACTTCTTAGGATCATGACTAGCCTTCTATATCTGAATTAAGGTATAGCATATTCACAAATTTAATGTGGAAAAGCAAAATTAAGATTTCATTGTTGACAAAGATTAAATATCATTTGTTTACTAGGACTTTTATTTTTACAGTCTAAAGTTAGAAATGAAATGTTCAATCTGTAGAAGAGGAGAAATACTGTTCTGTAAGAAAAAGTGATGAAAAGAACAGTGGTGGTATGGTTTCCAGCACTGAGGAATAAGAGCAGCAGGACTTTCATTTTAGCATAAGTGTCTCCACTTGTTTTCTTCCATTCCTCTCTCCTATTACCTTTTTTCTTCCAGTATTAGGTCAGTGTACTCTATACAATAAAGAATATACCACCAGGGATCTAGCAGAGTTCTTATAGATTCTTCCTTAATACCATTGGAGAAATATAAGGAAAAAATAAACAAAGAAAAAATGCACAGGATGTCCTCTGTCAATTGCTTAAAACAGGATTGATCATAACAAATATTGACAAATGCACTTATAGGGTCAGATTATTCTGCTCCCTTGGGTACTCTGCTAGTGTGTTATGTATGTCATGATAGAAAGCTATTTATGGAAAAATACATAGCTTTGAAATGGTGAGTTATTTACCTAACTTAACAGAAGAAGATGATTTCATCAAGGAATAAAATATTATTTTAGAAAAAAGTATAGGTTTTAAAAGGGTTTATGGGGTATAAAATAATTCTTCTAATTGACAAATCATTGAAAGTTGCAGGGGCAGTTCTGATGCTAAGGTTCTGTTTCCCAGTTGGTTCTTGATATGTCAGTAAAGAATGCCATGGACAAATTGCTGGACAGAAGGTACAGGCAGAACTTCTGGGTCCCTGGGGGAAAACAGAGATGCAAGAAATGGAGAGTAAGAGTTCGCCATGCTTTGAAGAGAGAAGAACTAGGCAAACATGTGAGGTCTCAGCAGGAGCAGTGGTCTGTGACAACTCCTATAGGTGAGTGGTCAGAGATGTTTAGCAGGGATTAGATTCAACTGACCAACTAAAGTGAGGGCAGGTGGGGGGAGTGGAGCTAAGAATATTGATAGGGGCACATTTTCCAGGCAGAAGATTGTAGTGCCCAACAATTGTGTCCAAAGGCAAGTTCAAAATGAACAACTGTGTGAATGTCTTTTATCTGTTAATTCCCAGGATGCTGGAATTAGGAGGGGGCTGGTAGAGTGTCCCATTCCAGGAACACATGCAGGGTAGTGAAAAGCTAAATGCAACAAAAGTCTTTTTATATGGATTGGTTTGAACCTTCCATACATGGTCTGTTTTTATTCTACCATCTATTGAAACATTAGCAAGCCACAGGAACCAGGATATCTAGGAATAGTGATCTTAATACTGATCATATAGAGTCCAATGAAGCAAATAAAGTGAAGGCAAAGAAGGATTCAACTGCCCTGAGAGAGCTGGCCTCAGATTCTACAGATCTATCTTAGAGTGTCACACACCAGAGCAAAAATTGGGCTGGTACATTATAGCTACATGGTTCTCCTAGTTTTTGTTTTATTGGCATGAAAAATTTTTGTTAAGTATAAAACCTTTTTATTTGCTCAGTTTTAAACTTAACATGTTCCTTGACTCAAATAGACCTCAACAAGGGCAAATAAACTGACAGTTAACATAAATATCTCAGTAATTGATAGAGAGCTTGAGCCATTATGGATTCTAACTATACATTTTAGAATGTCCAGTAAAGAGATAAGATACCTAGCACATAAGACATGAGAACCAGAGACTGTCTCAATTCATCCCCAACTTGCGTGTTGGGGTATTAGGTCACAGTTGAAACATTGAGGCTGACTAAAATATATAATAGCCAACCGTTTAATATTTGAAAACGGAAAGGTATTTGCATTTTTGTTTCTTTGTTACTTGAGAGACTAGATCAGAACAATACTCAAGTACAAAAAGATGAAGACATCTTATTTGAAGTAGAATTGTACTATACATACTCTAAGACCTGTTATTTCAAAAATAACCCACCATTTAGAAGTAGATAGTATTAGATAGGTGCTGATACTTCACCAGTAACAGTAGCCAATGGGTCTGCCCAACAAACTGTTATAGCACCTAAAATTGCTATATGAATGACATGCTGCAGCTAAATGTTTCAAAAAGTCAAATTTTAAAATGAATGAAGTGAATAATGGTCAAAAATGAACCAAAACAAAATATATAAGTTAATAAAAAATGTAAAGTGCAAAAGGAGTATAATTAAAGGAGTCTATCATTTGTATCCTAAAAGAAGACCCTGAGAAAATTTACAAAAGCTAAATTTGAGATAAATCGAAAGCTATGTATGTGTTTGCCAAGAAGATCATGGCAAAGATTTCTTCAATGGAAACAGCATTAGCACAGGTACATTAAGGGAATTCTAGGCCTTTGGCAAAAACTGTCCAGGATAAGCCCTGTACCAGGTAATTTTATATCCTCTGTAAGGTCTCAGGCCATATCATGATTTTTTCCTTATGGAAATAGAAGCAAATAGAGATTGAATTTTCTTAAAGGCACTCAATTGTAGCTTAGAAGACTGAAAAGAAATGTCATGACACTATATAGGGAGATAAGTTAGAAAGGTATTGACATAGCTCAGATATGATAATGGGAACTTAATTATCTTCAGAATCATAAAAGGAATTAAATGACTAGGATTTCTTTTTTATATATTGACAGCTACAATATTCTTTTCTGAATTTCGAGCTCTTGTATTGGGGGTTGCAACTACCAATATTGTTGAGATTTGGACATGCAGAGCAATTTGTTCAGTAAGAGAACAAATAACTTAGTAGTAGTTCTTCAAAATATATGTCTGTAATTGCTGCCAGCAGTCTCATTTCTCTTTTTTACCTACTACAGTTGAACCTTGGAGCTAACCATGCTGCTACAAGTCTTATTAATGCTTCTGGGTACTTCTCTCTTAAAAATTATTTCTAATATAATATTGTCGAAAGAATCTCTTGACTTTTCAGTCCTTCTCTAATGGTCTTCTCAATTTTCCCTTCCTCAATAAAAGAAAAAAAATCACTTCCTATTCTTATACAAATGTTGCCATTGAGGTTACCCTCACACTTTCCCTCACTCACTTCCTGTACTCAATGAATCTTAATGGGGTAAGCTTGGAACATGCTCAGATATTAGGTGTCTTTCACCTAATCAACAGTCTTCTTGAATTAATGACAGACTCATTTCAAATGTGAGTATTTTCATATTGAACCACTAATATAAAATCACCCTATGTGATATTTCAGGTTCCTTTTCCAGCTCTCGAGAATTCATTCTAATGTGATAATTATACAATAGGAGAAAACAGTTGAAAAGCTTCAAGTATTTGTTAAAAATTATTTATGTTCTCTATAAAATTGTCTACACACACATACATACATGCAACATTTTTACAGAGTGAAAACATTCTAATGCTTTATATTTGTCAGGATGAATTTGTGACTCAGGTGTCAAATGAGAAAATAATACTAACAGAAATTATATAAGCTAATTGTTCCCTCATGTCTGAGAAGGAGTTGGTCAACGCTTTTAAAGCAGATTCGTGGGCTTTGGTAAGAATCAAACACTCATAGATTCTTGTTATGACATTTTTAACATGAATTTTTCATTTGGGGGAGCAGGGTAAAACACATGTTCTTTTTCCAGGTACTAGTATTAGGAGAATGGAAAATACCTACTTTTTTCTCTTTAGCAGAATAACCCAAAAGGTCTGGAACATGATCCTTTCCTTACTGCCCATTCACAGGGATAAAATGTATAAGACCATTCTCAAGTAAAGATGAAGTGTAGACTAGGGTCAGCTAGAGCTCAGTCTCTATCATCCCAATAAGGAAAAAGTGATCTCCCAAACACAGAAAACTAAAGCAAAAAGAGACAAATGGTATTTTGTTAAATGAAAAACTTTGCAGCAGAGATGGAAGAGACAGCCTGTAAAATAGAAGAAAATATTAACAAATTATTTCATTAAAAAAGATTAATATTTAAAATATAAAAAGACTGCAAATTACTCACCATTAAAAAGTCTAATGATTCTATTTTTAAAGCTGGGTAAATAAAGTATAGGTTTAGGGCCATTTACTTGGTATTAGATAAATGATTAGGGGGTTCATCTGGTCCAGAAAGATTCTTCCCTTTTTAGCAATCATTGCTCTGTTACAGCTCTTCATTCAGGTGGGTAAAGGATTGTGAGCTGTACTACATATATGTTGTCAAGTCACCTGGTTATTGTTATCGCTCAGGTCTTCCTTAGGCAAACACATTGGCTTTCACAAGTGTTGCTTTCCTGCCTTATATAGAAGACACTACTTCCTTACGGTAGACATTTTACTTTTCTCTCTCTTATGATCTTCCCTCTCTTTCTTCTGTGATATAAATGGATATATATATATATACTAAAAGCATGGAGGTCATGGATGTAGTTGGAAAGAGAATGAAAAATGATAAAAATACTGTTCCAAAACCTTTTAATCTCTACTATGCTGAACAAAGCCAGTGTTTTAGGGACTTCAGTAGCTACATATTCAAGTTGAAATGGGACAGGTTAAGTTTGTATTAACTAGGTTACAGATGTAGGCATCAGTATTATTATATTGGAGGCAATATCAAAATATTTCTTCTAAAATAGTTGAAGTTTTGTAGTTCTTTGATGATGCAATTGCAGTAGTGTCCAGTTTGTAAATCCTTAACCTTTAAAACTTCAAAATCTGTTTTCAAATGATGATGAAATATTAAGGTTTCAAGGAAGTACAAACAAAATTGATGAACCCAGAGACCACCAGCATTGGGGTCTCACAATGATTTGTAAAAGCTATGTAACTTACAAAGTCAAACAAATGGAGAGCTTTGATTTTGAGGAACATGTGAATTAAATTTGTTTGACATGGGAATAAGTCTAATAAATGAAGAGTAAGAGACACTGTTGAAAGGACAGAGTAACGAAAGATTTATGGAGGGGAATAAAATCTAAGATAAGAAGCTGGAATCTATTCAGTTAGGTAAAGGGAGATTGTTAGAATTTTGAACAACAAAGTAAGCAGATTGTAATTGCTCTTTAGGAATATGGATTAGGCAATGCTTTGAAACAGGGAAGGATAGGACACTGAACCTGCAAAATAAATCAGGAACTTAATTCCATTTTGGATTGCAACATATCCAAATAAATGCCTAAGCACATTATCACTGTGTTATTTTATAAAAATTGAAAACACTTTTTCTGCCATCATTGATAACTATGTTAAAATAAAGATAGGAATACCCATCATTATCATAAATTTATTGGGATTTTTATTGATTAGCACTGACTAATCACACACTTAATATAATGGATCATGGGCATTTCCCAGCTCTTGCTCTATGCTAGGCACTGTTCAATAAGCTTAATAAAGTTATTGCTGATAAAATACAAGGAAGTGATTTTTTTTACCATATTGATAATGAAGAAACCTTAGCCACGTGTAAGCAGTCAGAGTTCATCCACCTAAGACTCAAAGGCAGTTCCATTTCACTTCAGAGCCTGTGGTGACTCTGCTCTTAAACTCTTCACCATCAGATTTCATTGACATGGTAAGTTTTTTCTTCTGCAATTCCTGATGAAAAATAGCCTTTTCATAGTGTCTCTAATAGTTCTGTAAGCAAGCACCAAGTCAAACATTTCATTTAATTTTATTAGGCTTGTTGTTTTCTTCAAGTTTAATTTCAAAATTAAAATTGATTTTTCTTTTTCTTCATGAAAAAGTTACAGCACACAGGAGAGGAATGGTGTTTTAGAAATTTATTTGAAACTGTATCAGTGTCTGCCAGTTTATATAAATAGAGCCTTCACGTCCCTGTGACATTAAGCAGTGGTCACATTCCTTGTCTGCGTTCTTGAGGAGAGTATGGCTGTCTGTCTTCAGAGCATGAGGTTATATTTAGAACTACCCTTCTCCTGCTATTTGGAGTCTCTCTCTTTTCAGAAAGATTTTGTACAAAGAAAACCTTTTCTAGGTGGAATTCAGGAGGATTGATGTACAACAACAATGAAACCTATACAGTGAATGCTTTTGTGATAAAAAAAATTAACTAATTTTTAATTATTTTCACATTTATTTGATTATTTGTGCCTGTGGGGATGAGTGTATATGTGTGCCATGAGGTATGTATGGCAGTCAGGTGACAACCTATGGAAGATGGGTCTCTTCCTTTGGATAACTGAGATCATGAGCCTTAGTGACGAGCATCTTACTTCTAAGTCATTTTGCAAACCTTATCTTCTCTTTAAAAAAAAACATAATTTATTTACATTTCAAATGTTATCCCCCTTCCTGGTTTCCTTTCTGCAGCCCCCCTATCCCATCCCACCTTATCCTGCTTCTATGAAAGTTTCCCCCCACCCAACTACTCACTCCCGCCTCAACACCCTAGCTTTCCTCTAACTAGAGCATCAAGCCTTCATAGGTCCAAGGGCCTCCCCACCTATTGATGCCAGATAAGGCCCCTTCACCTCCTTCAATACTTCCCCTAATTCCTCCATTGGGGTCCCTGTGCTCAGGCCAATGGTTGGCTGTAGCATATGCATCTGTATTTGGTCAGGATCTGGTCAGGATCTGACAGAGCCTCTCAGGAGACAGATGTATTAGCTTCCTGTTAGCAAGCACTTCTTGGTATCAGCAATAGTGTTTGGGTTGGGTGTCTGCATGTGGGATGGATCTCCAGGTGGTACAGTCTCTGAATAACCTTTCCTTCAGTCTCTGTTCCACTGTTTGTCCCTGTATTTCCTTTAGATAGGAGCAATTCTGGGTTAAAATTTTAGAGATGGGTGGGTGGCCCCATGCCTGAAGTGGGGGACCATACCTAACCTCTAGATATGGTCTCAACAGGTTCTCCCTCCTCTTTGTGGGGTATTTCAGCTAATGTAATCCCTTTGTGGTCCTGGGAGGCTCTTGCTTTCTTTGCATCTGGCACTTTCTGGTTGCAACCCCCAGTTCCTTATCCCCCATTGTTACACACCTTGGTTCAATTTCCTGATCCTCTGCATATCTCCTCCAACTCCTCCCATATGATTCTTCCCCTCTTTCCCCCAACTTTTTCTCTTCCTCCCAAGTCCCTCCAAACCTCTACTTCTCTTGATTATTTTTCCCTCCTTCTAAGTAGGACTGAAACATACACTCTTGGTTCTTCCTTCCTCTTGAGCTTCTTGTGTTCTGTGAGTTGTATTGTCAGTATTCCACGCTCTTTGCCTAACTCTCACCTATGAGTGAGTACATACCATGCACGTATGGTCTTTTGAGACTCAGGATGATATTTACTAGATTCATTGATTTGCCTGCAAATTTCATGAAGTCATTGTTTTAATAGCTGAGTAGTACTCCATTATGTAAATGTACCACATTTTCTGTATCCATTCCTCTGTTGAGGGACATTTGGACTGTTTCCAGCTCCTGACTATTATAAATATGGCTGCTATGAACATAGTGGAGCATGTGTCCTTGTTGTATGTTGGAGCATCTTTGGGGTATATGCCCAGGATGGGCACAGCTGAGTCCTCAGGTGATACTATATCCAATTTTCTGAGGAAGCACCAGACTGATTTCCAGACTACCATCTTGTAATCCACCTAACAAGGAGGAATGTCCCTCTTTCTCCACATCCTTGCCAGCATCTGCTGTCACCTGAGTTTTTGCCCTTAGCCAGTCTGACTTGTGTGAGGTGGAATCTCTGGGTTGTTTTGATTTGCATTTTCTTGATGACTAAGGATGTTGAACATTTCTTCAGGTGCTTCTTGGCTTTTGGAGTTTTCTCAGTTGAGAATTCTCTGTTTAGCTCTGTTTCCCATTTGTTTGTTTGGTTATTCATTTTTTATTAGATGTTTTCTTTATTTACAATATCTCCTTTCCCAGGTTCCCCTCCAAATAAAATAAAATAAAATAAAATAAACAAAAACTAAAACAAAACCCTGTTCCCTCCCTACTCCCCCAGCTCACCACTCCACCCTCTCCTGCTTACTGGCCCTGGCATTTCCCTATACTGGGGCATAGAACCTTCACAGGGCCAAGGGCCTCTCCTCCCATTGATGACCAATGAAGGAGCTAGAGAAAGAACCAAAGGAGCTGAAGGTTTTGCAGCCCTTTGGGAAGAACAACATGAACTAGCTAGTACTCTCAGAGCTCCCAGGGACTAAAACACCAACCAAAGAGTATACATGGTGGGACTAATGGCTCACCATTTGTTTTTTAAAAAAGGGTTATATGGTTTTCTGGAATCTAACTTCTTGAGTTCTTTGTGTATATTGGATATTAGCCCTCTATCAGAGATAGGGTAGGTAAGGATCTTTTCCCAATCTGTTGGTTGCCATTTTGTCCTATTGACAGTGTCTTTTTCATTACAGAAGCTTTGCAATTTTATGAAGTCCCATTTGTCGATTCTTGATCTTAAAGCATAAGTCATTGGTGTTATGTTCAGGAAATTTTCTCCTGTGCCCATGCGCTCAGTGTTCTTCCATACTTTCTTTTCTGTTAGTTTCAGTGTATCTGGTTTTATGTGGAGGTCCTTGATCCACTTGGACTTGAGATTTGTACAAGGAGATAAGAATGGATCGATTTGCATTCTTCTACATGTTAACCACCAGTTGAACCAACACCATTTGTTGAAACTGCAGTCTTTATTCCACTGGAATGTTTCAGCTTCTTTGTCAAAGGTCAAGTGCCCATAAGTGTGTGGGTTTATTTCTGGGGTTTCAATTCTATTCCATTGATTTACCTGCCTGTCACTGTACCAATACCATACAGTTTTTTATCACTATTACTCTATAGTACAGCTTGAGGTCAGGAATGCTGATTCCCCCAGATGTTATTTTATTGTTGAGAATAGTTTTCACTATCCTAGGTTTTTTGTTTTTCCAAATGAATTTGAGAACAGAAGAGACATTTCCTCACTACTGGGAGACAGACTTTCTTGAATTCTCTTTCAATGCATAAATTTGAGGACATTCATTTGTTTAAAAGTCTTCAACCCTTCAGGTTCAGTTTTGAGTAATATCTGCTGATATTCATAATAGTTACAATGATACCAAGTAGGGTGGAGTTGGTTTTAAAACAAAATTTCAAGTTTTTAGGAGTGAAAACAAGATATTTAAACAAATAAAGTTCTCAGAAAACAAATTAAATTCCACTAACTCTTTCCAGGCCTCAAAATAATCAAAAATTTTGAATAGCCTTCATCTCAAGCAATACATCATTTGTGCCATAGCAACAAAATATGGACAGAATATGCAAAACCTGTTTGTTCAATGCTTTGAGCAGAAGTAGTAGATATTGGCATGGCTACAGAAAAATCATAGTCCAGAGAAAGTACTGGTTAATATATAGAGGTTATATATTTCAAAGTGAATGTAAATTATTTCCACCTTATGATTCTGTAAGATAATCATGCTCATGAGGGCTTTAAAATGCTACTATCATGGCAGTTGGAGATGGGATCCCAAACCCACTACTTATTATTTCTGTTGAATTAGCCAAACATGAATTGTGGCATAGCATTTTTTGAAGAGATCTATTATAGCATACAAAAATTTTAATGGAGGTAACTACAGTTATCAGATAATCTGTAGAATATTTGTCTTGTTTGATTTAGTCTTTGAGAATTTCATACTTGTTTATGATGAATTTTTATCATATCCATTGCCTGGTACAAACTTTAGCTCCTGTCAAAATACTATCCGTTCTACCATGAATCCTTTATAACTTCACATTCATTTTTAGTTTAGACCACTTGGGATAGCCATTAAAAAGTCAAAAAATGCCAAATAAGCAGTTATATGCATACATGTGTGTATATGGTAAATATGATATATAACACTCAATCCAATCCATATGGCCATGGATATAGGACCATCAGGGAGTCTGAACAATCTACCAGAAGCCATACCTAAGCAGTAGTTTTAATTTATTAAAACCAACCATCTCATTGATTAGAAATATATCAGTTAAAAAACATTTTAAACACAATGAAATGTATATCAAACTATATATATATATATTAATATTAATTTGACAATCTATCCTATTCAGTAAATACTATATCTAAAGGTATGTTGAGAACAAAACAAATATGTTTCCTGTCTCCATGAAAGTTGATAAAGGGGTCAGGAGTGACACATGAACACAGAATTGCAAAAGTTCTAAGACTCATAAGAGCCTGTTTTTCTTAGAAAACAGAATAGAGGTTACTATGGTTCAGACAAGAAAAAGGACAGCATGAAACAGATATGTGATATTTAGAAACTGATTTTCCCATGAGCTCTAGATAGAGGTAACCTTGGCTTTTATATCACAAGTCCACTGTTCATTCAGTAGCAATAACAGCTCCTGAAAGTTCCTAATGGGATTAAAAAGTTAAATGAGTCTTGCTGATGAGTGAAATTTGACAAGACACAAAATCTTTGTTTATAAAGTCTACAAAAGAGATGACATACCAAGTTGGACAGGTGGTACCCATCTGAGAATGTTGTAGGTAAATTAGTGAATTTCAGGATTTCAAGATGAGCTTCAACTACATAATGAGTTTGAAACCAGCTTGACCAATGTAAGACAGTCTCAAAAGAAAGAAAGAAAAAATGAATGAACAAAAGAAAGAAAGAAAGAAAGAAAGAAAGAAAGAAAGAAAGAAAGAGAAAGAGAAAGAGAAAGAAAAAGAAAAAGAAAAAGAAAAAAGGAAGGAAGGAAAGAAGGGAGGAAGAGAAATGAAAGGAAAAAGATAAAGTCACTTATGGACAGGAATAAGTGAAATCAGTTATTTCAGAACAACAAAGCAAAGAGGAAAGGCTGTCAGGGTTAGAATAATTCATATGATTTTGTTTTAAATTGCCTCATATGGGAAGTGGGGGATAGTAAATAATAGAATTTTGGATTGAGAAACTGGAAGGTGATGAACAATTCCATTAGTGGGGAAATTTAAGTGAAATAAAGCTTGATTTTTGTTTTTGAAAATTGAGTTTATGACACCAATTAAATAGATTAGCAAAATGGTAAATTAGTGAGATAGATGTAACAATTTTGAGTTTAGAGAACTTCTATAAGTCACATTAAACATCAAAGATATGGCAAAAAGAGCCCAGTCTGCTCTTCAGAAATTAATTAATTAATTAATTAATTAATACTGTCTTTTCAGTGAACAAGTAAACCATGGATTCTCTGTTTTTCATTTCTTACTCCTGGAGCTTGCCTCAAGAGGTAATGGAAGAAAAGTGCTAAACTAGAAAATGAACTCATCATAGGAAATCTGATATCCTGTTGTTAATACACAATTTAAATTATTATAAATGTGAATGTCATAGAGCATTTAAGTTATCCCTTTCTGAGAAGTAGGTTGTGGCATGTGTGCAATTGTGGATGAAGTATAAAGCAGTTAAATAAATTCTATTTTACTTAAATACCTAGTTTGTTATATGAGTTAAATTTTTGATGGCTTAATAAATTATATAAAATTATAAATTTAGTTGCAGAAATATCCTTTGTTTAACTGATTCTATGTAATGAAGAATCTAGTAGGGTATGTGGCACACCAGAAAATGTGCACAGAAAAATGAAAGGACAAAGTTTAGCCTTTACAGACTGTTGTTTGTGGCATTTACACCATGCATGTGACAAATCCAATTCCTAAAACTTTTCTCAAACTCCCAATTTTTATATACAGAATTTACTTTATACTCTTCTTTTGGTCATCTTAGACACTGTGGAACTTCACTTGCTTTAAGTACGTTTCTGTATGTCCTTGCAAAGCCAAAAACTTCTTAGGCTCCTGCTTAGGAAAAGATCTCACTCTTATGTCTATTTTATGTGGGTTCTAAAGTATGTTAAAGCCAATGGTTTAGAATGGAAGGTGTTCCTAGTAGTGACTTCTATCTAGTTTATGATCTTATTGCTTTCAGAGTTCTTACTATATATATGTTAGTATAGCTATTGTTACCGTGTCTTAGGTAATGTTTCTTCGCTATTATTGGGTAGTATAATACCATGATCAGAAGCATGTTGGGGAGGATAGGGTTTATTTCTTATTTCACTCTTAGGTAATAGTCTATCGTGGAAAAAAAAAATCAGGGCAGAAATTTACAATGGACACTAGGAGGCAGAACTGAATCAGAAGCCATAGAGGAATGTGCCATATTCTCATAGCACGCATAGGCCAGCTACCTAGGGTTAATACTGCCCAGTGGGGGCTGCACCCTCTCCTATTAATCATTAATTAAGAAAATGCATAATTCCTTCAATTGCAAGGCAGTGTCAGGGGATCCCTGGAGCAAGCTGTCTAACCAGACTAATTGTATTAGTCTGTGAACCTCTTCTTCAGTGAATAAGGTGGAGAGTGGTTGAGGAAGATACCCAACATCCACCTTTGTCCTTCACAATATGTAACCTGATTATACACATGTTCACACACATAACACATAGATATTCATATCACACACATACGAATGAAAATTAAAAGCCATATTTCAAGATTTCTTTGAACGGACTCTTGTTACATTTTTACACAAAGAATTCAAGAAGTTATACTCCAGAGAACCAAATAACCCAATTAAAAAATGGGGTACAGACCTAAACAATGAATTATCAACTGACAAATACTGAATGGCTGAGAAGTACCTAAAGAAATGTTCAACATCCTTAGTGATCAGGGAAATGCAAATCAAAACAACCCTGAGATTCCAGCTCACACCAGTCAGATTGGCTAGGATAAAAAACTCAGGTGACAGCAGATGCTGATGAGGTTGTGGAGAAAGAGGAACACTCTTTCATTGCTAGTGAGATTTCAAGCTGGTACAACCACTCTGAAAATCAGTTTTGCAGTTCCTCTGGAAATTGGACATAGTACTACCATAGGTCCCAGCTATACCACTCCTGGGCATATACCCAGGTGATGCTCCAACATGTAATAAGGACACATGCTCCACTATGTTCATAGCAGCCTTATTTATAATAGCCAGAAACTGGAAACAGCCTAGATCTCCCTCAACAGAGGAATAGATAATGAAAACATGGTACACCTACACAATGGAGTACTACACAGCCATTAAAAACAATGAATTTATGAAATTCTTAAGGAAATGGATGGATCTGGAGAATATCATCCTGAGTGAGGTAACCCAATCACAAAAGAACACACATGGTATGTACTCTCTGATAAGTGGATATTAGCCCAGAAGTTTGGAATACACAAAGTACAATTCACAAACCACAAGAAACTCAAGAAGAAGGAAGACCAAAGGGGGAACAAAATACCAATGGAAGGAGTTGCAGAGACAAACTATGGAACAGAGACTGACGGAAGGACAATTCAGAGACTGGTCCACCTGGGAACCCTTCCCACATTCCATCATCAAATCCAGACACTATTGTGGATGCCAGCAAGTGCTGGCTGACAGAAACCTGATATAGCTGTCTCCTGAGAAGCTCCAAAAGTTCCCTACTAATACAGAAGCAGAGGCTCACAGCCATCCATTGGACTGAGCACAGGGTCCCCAATGAAGGAGCTAGAGAAAGGACCCAAGGAGCTGAAGGGTTTGCAGCCCCTTAGGGCAAACAATATGAACTAACTAGTACTATCAGAGCTTCCAGGGATTAAACCACAAAACAAGGAGTACATATACGGTGGGACTCATGTCTGCAGCAGCATATGTATAGCAGAGGATGGCCTAGTCAGTCATCAAGGGCAAGAGAGGCCCTTGGCCCTGTAAAGTTTCTATGCAGTGTAGGGGAGTGCCAGGGCCAGGAAGTGTGAGAGGGTGGGTTAGTGAGCATGGGAAGGGAGAGGAAACAGGGTTTGTTTTTTTTTTTTCCTCAGAGGGGAAACTGGGAAAGGAGATATCATATGACATGTAAATAAAGAAAATATCTAATAAAACATAAAGCAAAAAGGAATATTAGATAAAAGATTTCCAGAAGAATGTCAGGGTCAGGAAGCGGGAGAGTGTGGGTTGGTGAGCAGGAGGAATTGGGAAGGAACAGAATTTTTGTTGTTGTTGTTGTTTTCGTTTTTTGTTTTGTTTTGTTTTGTTTTTTTTCTTCTCTTTTTGGAGGGGAAACTGGGAAAGGAGATGTCATATGACATGTAAATAAAGAAAATATCTAATAAAAACAGAAAAAAGAAAGGAATATTAGATAAAAGATCTCAGAATGTCTTATGGACTAAGCTCTAGTCCATATTTATGTTTGCAAAAATGTCAATATGTTAATCACTTTAAATGAAAATATGATACATTTATCACCACAACGAATTCTAGAGACTATTTTTATCAGCTGAAAAATAAACTATTAACCATTGGTATGTATTCCTTATTTCTTTCCTGCCCAGGCACTTTCACCACCCTGTACCATGTAGTTATATGTTCACATCTCAGCCATATTATCCACTGATTCTTCAGGGAACATTTTGCTGAATTATCAGGTACTCAGCCTTATATTTTGGTAAAAATTTAGTCTTACTAATCGAGTAGGGTGTCAGTAAGCTATACAGAAAAATTAATAGAAGGTCAGTCATATTCTAATGTTAAAAATAAACAGTTCTCACTCAGTTACCAGCCTTTGAACGTGCTGTATCTTCTATTCTATTCTTGCCTTATAAGTTACAAACTCACCTCTTAATTTTTGTACATACTTCTGAGTTCACTATTGTACCTACATGTGTTTCCTAAGTACGCTATACATTAATTTTTATAATAGCTTTTATCATTTTTTCATTAGCTTCTAACTTTTTTCTAGGTGGTAGTTTTTTATTGTTGTTCAACAAATTTTAGACCTTATATGACTTTAAGTCTTTGGTATCTATCCTAGCATTTGATGTATTTTTAATGCTCAACAATACTGTGATAATTTATGGATGAATGAATAAAATCAACAAAATCAACTGTATTACAATATCAGGTGTCTCATGAAAAAAGCAAGAAGTTTACTCTGTGGTTCAGTGATCAAATTTCAAGTGATACAGAAAATTTAAAGTTTCTTCTTAAGTTGTCAAACAGGAGACAAATTTCTCGTATCAGAAAAAAAAATGCCTTCATGAAAAGGTTCAAATCTACACAGACTCATTCCAAGGAATCTGAAAGAATATTGACTCATTCCTCTATCAGAGAAAATTACTTTATAGGTCAAAATATTCCTTTTTAATGTGCATATCACAAGGATTACATTTGAAGCTTTGCTGCTTTTTTTTCTACTCAGATATTTTCATTTTAGGGTACTGTGTCCACTACAACAGTTTTTCAATTTTCTTCCATTGGTTGGCATTTCCCCAATCTACAGGGAATTTTGGAAGCTTACTCACTAATTAAAACTCTATATTGTCAGTTGCAAATCTGCATGAAATACTATTTTTAAACATGTTCTTCTTAGCTGGTGTCTGAAGACATATCACTCATTTTCCTTTGTATGACTTTTCAAAGACTGCAGTTGGGGAAAGAACAGTAATTTACAACTCTATAACTTTTCAGGCACCATTGTACAGTCAATCAAAAATTTACCTTAGTCAAATTCAAACATTTTTAAAGCATCCAGTGGCTTTGAGAGGAGGCAGAGAATATATACTTGTATTCTCATTTGAGTTCCTAGGATACAAGATAATAAAAATGCACTGATTGGGTTGGTGAGATGGCTCAGTGGATAAGAGCAATGACTGCTCTTCCAAAGGTCCTGAGTTCAAATCCCAGCAACCACATGGTGGCTTACAACCACCCGTAATGAGATCTGATGCCCTCTTCTGGTGTCTGAAGTCAGCTACAGTGTACTTATGTACAATAATAAATACATGTTTAAAAAAAATGCACTGATTTATTATATGTTTATAAAAAGCAAATTCTCTATTTAAAGTATACAGTTTGATAGATTTTAATGTATATTTCTATCTAGAAAATGATCACAATCAAGATATTAAGCACTTTCTCCTCTCTGATGTTTCCATGGTCTTTGGTCAACTCTCATTTCTTGACCCATCATTAGGTAGCAACTGATCCCCCTTCTCTCAGTATAGGTTTGTTTATATTGTTAGGAATTTCACGTAAATGGGATTATGCAGCATTTATTTTCTGACCTCTACACAGCCTAGTTATTCTGTGAATTAGTCATGTGACTAAGTGCACAGAATTGGTTCATTCCTTTTATTGTTAAGGTATCCCCAAATTGCTCACTGATTTCTCTACTGCTAATATTTAGTCTTCTTCTATTTTACTAAATGGAATTAAAGTTTCTAGAAATACCATATGAAAATCATTGGATAGGTACTGTGATAGTTAATTTATTGTCATCTCAATACAGAAAAGATGAGTTAATTTATTGTCTGTAGCCCGCATGGTCCTCTCGCCGGGAAGAAGACACGCGGACACTAGGTTCCTTCTGCAGCAACTGTTTATTTGTCTCCATCCATAGTAAAAAAAAGATCAAACCCAAAATCCGCACTGCTTATATACACCACAGTGCAGGGTATCTGCCCACAGCGTGATTGCTCATG
>NW_022196903.1:10137107-10137312 GCF_008632895.1 Mastomys coucha
AAAACCTTCTTTTTTTGTTAGCTGTTAAAGAAAATGATATCTTGGTGAGTTCCTAGCACACTAGTACGGGGACATATCTGGGCCACTACCAGCATCCTCAAACACTGGAAAGGCACGCAAGAGTTTACTCTCATCTTCTCCAGACAAAAAGGAATCTGAACAGCGTCCATCAGTACACAGCAGGGGTGCACCTGGAAAAGCAGGC
>NW_022196903.1:10137512-10158451 GCF_008632895.1 Mastomys coucha
GTGGTCCTCTCGCCGGGAAGAAGACACGTGGACACTAGGTTCCTTCTGCAGCAACTGTTTATTTGTCTTCATCCATAGTAAAAAAAAGATCGAACCCAAAATCCGCACTGCTTATATACACCACAGTGCAGGGTATCTGCCCACAGCGTGATTGCTCATGATTGGCTGTTTGCTCATTACCCTATGTAACGCCCCGGGATGGGCTGTGACATGGCGTCTTTTCACTCTACGCACATGCGCCAACAGTACTCTATGCACATGCGCAAACACTTGTCCACTAGGAGTTAACAGCGGAAGTAGGCGCCATCTTGCCATGGCGAATGCCTCTCAAGATTCACGGCTCCCCACAATTGTCATCTCAATTACAAAAGAAATGAGTCTCTGAGCATACTTTTGAGTTGATGGGAGATTAGCACTGGGCTGGATCCTCTCTGACATAGCTGATTAGGTGGAGCATTGGTGGAGGGGTCAAGACTAAATATTGAGAGAGATTAAGGTTGCTCTCCATAACATCATTTACCTGTCATGACTCTAAGTTACACAGAAGCCAGAAGCTCCAGGCCTCTGGATGAATTAACATCTGTTGCTTAATAGTATTGAATTAAATAAAGGATTAATTGTTAGGACTTCTCTTTCTCTGTTCAGAGGCAGAAGGGTGGTTTGGAGCAATTAGTTTTTATTGAACCATGAGAGTCATAGTCACAAAAGAAAATATGCTTAAATAAGCAAATATGCAAAAACATGATACATTCATATATTCCTTCATACACACATACTTATACACCCTCATATATTTCTCCTGCGCCCAGCCACGTGTCTTACTAACTTGCATACACAAATATACATATATATGTGTATATATATGTATGCATACACATACATGTACATACATGCGAATTTACATATGCATATGTGGCTGGGGCAAAAGCCCAAGCACCAGAGCAGAAAGAACTCACTTATTTTGTATGAAAAATAAGCTCCAAACATTACTGCTAGAGAAAGAAAAAGTTTCTACCCTTTAATTGCTAAATGAATTTTAAAGTACTGTCTCATTTTAAGAAAAACCTGCCTGCTATTTATTCTCTTTCTGTAGCTTTCTTTGTCTCCCTTCATATCTCTCTTATGCTCATTTATATTCTGCTATGTTCTGCTATTTCTTCAGCTTCTATTTTGCTTCTACTTTACATCTTTTCTCTTTTTCTACATCCTTAATTCTGCTATCATCTTCTTTGTCCTTTCTCATCTTCTCAGCTTCTCATCTCTGAGACGCTTCTCTCCTATTTTCCTCCTGCATCCTTCATTCTTTTCTCCCCTTCTGCCTCTTTAGTGTTCTGAGTTTGCTTTTTTGTTTGTTTGTTTGTACATTTTTTCAGGATAATAGACCACATGGTATTCCAAAAGTCCACAACATCAAACATAAATTTTGATCATAAATTGAACAACAAGTTACAACAGAGATGTTTACAAGTGTTTTCACTAAGAGCAGTTATCTAACTAGATATTCATTATCTGTCCATGCTCCATGAGTTCATTGTTCTTGAACTATAATTCTTATGTCTAAGTCAACAATGAAGTTTTATATAGATAAATGCAGTCAATATTTTATCTTCTGTCCTTGCAGCTACAATAAATCTTTTGTTCCTTTTACAACCTTTAGTTAATTGTTTTATGGCCAAAAGAAATGTACTCCTAAATCGTAAATCTGCATGCCTTCTTTCCATCTAGTGCAATTAGCTCATGACACATGGACACTGGTAGAGTTATAATTGTAGTTTTTATATCACATAGAGCCTTAATTGTAGCAGTTATAAATGGCTCAACAATTACTACTATAAATTTAGGAATTCTTATAGAACCATCTTTAGAAATTAAGATATCATCTATTTGTCTATATAGCATCACTACAAGACAGTACATCTTCATTAATGGGCAGAGAATCTGCCCATTAGGGTGGGCTAATACCCATGAATAATTGTATTAATTTAATAGTGACAGGAAAGGCATATCAGCAATAAGAGTCATCCTAAGGTGAGATTTTTGAAAGCCTTGCAGTTTTGAAATATACATCATTGCAGTGTGCAAAATCATGCTGCTGTCTCCACAAAAGTCACCAGCATGCCTTTAGACCGTCCTAGATGTTTCCTGATACTGAGTGATTATTTATATTAGGTTATTCTTTTGCCATGATTATATGGAATTATCATGATTAGGTTAATCAAGATGGGAAGACCCACTCACTGTGAGCAGTACCACTTTATAGGCTTGTTTCCCAGTCTTAAAAAGAGGTAGAAAGCATGCTGAAGATAAGCATTCATCATTACATGATTCCTGATTGTAGATACAATGAGAGCAAGCACAGTGACGCTCCTTCTACCAAATATTCCCCACCTTGATAAACTGTACCCAAGAATGGAGAGCCTAAATAAACCAAATCAATTCCCCCCTAAGTTGCTTTTGTTAGGATCATTTTTTTTATAGCAATGATACCAGTTACAAATAGAGAAAAATAACATCAGAAGTGGGAGCATTGGTATATCAAACTTGACTGTGTTGATTTTAGGCCTTTGGAATAGTTTTTCTCTGAGAAAATGGATGAGTTTTGGAACTTGGGACTAGAAAAACCCTTTGAATACTGCAAGAAGAACTCAAAAGTAAACAAGAATGTTAAAGAATAAATGAATGGTAGATGCACAGCTCAAAGGTTGTCAAAAGAGAACAACAGCTCTGTTAAGAAATGGGTTAAGGACCATTTCTACAATGACTTTACAAGGAACCTGAATGCACCGTGTCCTGTGAAGTATAGTGGGGCTGAATTTAAGTGTAATGGATTAATTTGTTTGGTAGAGGAAATTCTAAGAGTGAGTAGTATTCTTTCCATACCATGACTACTCTTTACTTCTCTCAATTCAAGCTACAATGACTGAGATCAAAATGTGAAATAGAAACATTATTTATATGATGTTATAATTGTATAACATCATGCACACACACACACACACACACACACACACACACACACACACACACTGTCTTAGGGTTTCTATTCCTGCACAAACATCATGACCAAGAATCAAGTTGAGGAGTAAAGGGTTTATTTAGCTTACTTCCACATGTTGTTGATCACTAGAGGAAGTCAGGACTGGAACTCAAGCAGGTCAGGAAGCAGGAGCTGATGCAGAGGCAATGGAGAGATATTTCTTACTGGCTTGCTTCCCCTGGCTTGCTCAGCCTGCTCTCTTATAGAACCTAAAACTTCCAGCCCAGGGATGGTACCACCTACAAGGGGCCCTACCCCCTTGATCACTAATTAGAAAACGCCCCCCAGCTGGACCTCATGGAGGCATCTCCCCAACTGAAGCCATCTTCTCTATGATAACTCCAGCCTGTGTCAAGTTGACACACAAAACCAGCCAGTACACACACACACACACACACACACACACACACACACACACACACAGAGTTTGCCAAGAAATACAAATTAAAGTATACTTTATGGCTGTTTCTGTGAAATACCACACTTGGTATCATGGAATTCAAAAATATAGTCAACAACTTCTTTGAAGTTGTAGATGTCTCAGGATCCTGGAATCTTCAACCCATCATGCATGGGAACTCTGTTAAAAATTAGGTTTCAGCTTGAGAGATCTAAGCATAACTTCTCACTTCCTCCATGAAGGGATTCTGAACACATCCTCCATCTCTCAGTGGTTTCATTGGCTCTCTGGAACACTGGTACAAAACTATATAACACTGTCAATATTTTATTATGTTGTTGTTAATTTTTCTGGCTACTGTTCCACAACTTATTATTTATATTTTTATTTCTGAATAGTATGTGTGCATGTGTGAGTAAATATGTACACCTGCATATCTTTTTATTTTTCAATAAGTGACCACAATTTTATTTTAATTTTGCCATTTTTAAGATTTCTATATAAAGGAAAGTTGAAAATTTTATTTTATTGAAAACAAACTACAGAATATTAAATAATTCCATTCAAAACTCTTATTACATGCAATAATTCTTGGTTGCTATGTGTGCATACATATGTGACTATGTGGTAAGTGTGTTTATGTCTGTGTGTATATGTTTGTACTTAATTATTCTAGTATTTTTGTTTATGTTGGAATATATGTATGTATGTATATATATATATCTGTGTGTGTGTGTGTGTGTATGTGTGTGTGTGTGTGTGTGTGTGTGTGTGTGTAGAGTCTCTTACTGAAATTGGAGCTCAGTTTAGGCTAGACTGATTAGAAAGTGAGTCCTAAGGATTCATCTGGTTCAGCTCTCCTGTGATGGAACTGTAGACAAAAATCATTATATTCAGCTTTACAAAGTTTCTAGGAATTTGAGCTCAGACCATCATAGTTGTACAGCATGCACTTTACCTCCTGTTATATCTCTCCTGTTGCTTAAAATGGTTTTAGTAATTTGAAACAACTTTTCAATATTTACCCACATGGTCATTATTTTTAGTGGTATTCATTTTTTTGTATGAGTATGTGTCTCCACTTTCTGTTATATATTCTCCCTAAAGAATTTAGTGATTATTCTTTTGCTGTGTTTTGTAGTGTAGTTCTCTTGGTGAGGAATTACTGCAAGTTTAAATACCTGGATACATTGCTTTTGGAGTCAATATGCTTAATGTTGTTGTTTGCATTGGCATTAGTGGCATTAGAAGGTAATTTATTAGAACCAAAACAACTAATCAGTGACTGTTCAAGTAAAGTCAATGACATCTCTTCCTATCACTTGCTAGCTGCCCATAGTCCCACAGGGAAGGGTGGGACTTCGTAAGGTGAAGATCCAGGAATAATTAAATAGTGGTAAATGCAACTTTCTCCAAGTCTTGTACAGGTGATGATGATTCTTTCCAAGTCAAGTACCTAACTCTTGAAATCAAAGAGAAGTATTTATAGGCAGATGGATAGGATTGGCCTTCTTTGGCCTTACTATTTCATGATCCTGGATGCCAACAGCTCTTTCTAACATTATCTATGAATGAGTATGATTTTTTGTTGTTGTTGTTGCTGTTGTTATCTGTCTGCTTCTAGGTCTGTAGATATCTGGTAACATCTCTTTGCGATTGTATTTTTTCAACATCTTCACATTTTTTTTTATTGACTTAAGTTTTTTTTTCTTTCTTTTCTTTTCTTTTTTTTTCTTTTTTTCTTTCTTTTTTTTTTTTAAGGTTTTCTAAACCTTGAATTTCACCCTATTTCGAGAATCAAAGTAACATGTCATTTTAGTCAATAAGAAAACATTTCTCATTGTTAGGAAGGAAAAGAAAATATCTCAAGTCTCACTCTATCAACCATAAAACTGTGGAACAGAAAAGTAGAAATTCATTACGTGGACCAGAAGAGCCAATCTGTGAATTGTTTCCATTTGTGCAGTTGGGCTGCATAGCTCTGAAACAGGCTCACCATAAAGCAGTGACAACTATTTCAAAGATTTCATTTCTTTATTAAAGATTTCATCTCCAAACCTTATAATGTTACTTTTGTATTTTCTATGTCATTCAATGTAGTGAATATTTGGGAATATAGGAGAGCTGTAATAACTTGTTCTAACAATATTATTCTAAGTGGTACAGGAAGAATGGACATAAAAGTTCCTGCCTGTATTAGGCATATATAAGCTAGAAATAGGTCCCATTTATTGGTAAAATACAGGCTAGAAAATCATTCATTGAAACAGAATAGATGAACACAAAACAAATCGTGTTGGAATTGAAAATTTTATTCCTCAGAGAGGGAATTACTAAACACTGACCTCTGAAAGTTAATGTTATAAGACTTAGAAAGGAATAGAAGAAAATCTGGTCAGTACAGTTAGTTGAGATGATTACTAACAAATTTTATTCTAACAGAATGTGAACGCTCTACTAAGAATTTTCTCCCTCCAGGTCAACTTTCTGTTTCCTTTTCTTTTTTGCAATCTCATTTCATTTCATTGTTTTCATATGCTACTCGTTTTTTAAATTGCATTTTCTTTTCCCTGTGTTGCATCATGAGTAGCAATTTTTGAGCCATTTTCAACATTTTCATTCATTTATTTTTTGCTGATTATTTTATAGCTTTGATAAAACCTAGATGTAACTCTTATGCCATTCATTTAAATTTCTTATGTTCAAGACAATGGTGTTGGCTATTTATGCCTGCATCCATGTTGTCTCACAATGCATTCTTTTTAGAGATCTTGACTCATATCTACTCTTTGGTCTAAAACTTTGTGCCTTAGAGGCACATCCCTTAAAAATTTCCTGCCACATCAGTCAGGAATTCAGAAAAAAATTAATCAAAACATCAGTCGAAACTCAGAGTAATGGGCAGATAGATAATGAGTTTGGATGTAATTCCAGAAGCTCCTAGATGATTTGGCATGTAGGTTTTTAATAAATCTATGGTGATCATAACTCTGTTCTTTTTTGTGACACCATCTATTGTCCTTATAGCTGATTGTGCAGATTAAATTTGATTTCCTGTCTTAACTTCTCATTCATTTGATTATTGTCTTTGACATGTACTTGAATTATTATATCTGAATTTCTGAATTTCTAAACACAAACACTGAAGAGCTTTATTATATGGCACATTGCCTTTTACTATGACAGAAATATTTTAATGGATCACTCAATAAATAATAAGCAAACAACATGAGTTTGGGTTGACAATGTAAAGGAAGATGGCTTGTCAAATCAAGGTATGACGCAAAAGGAGGTGAAAGCTGTAGGGAGCTTAGAGATGAGTATATCTGAAAGCTATAGGGTATAAGAAGCCCAAAATATACCCAAACTCTGATTGTAAAGAACTAAAAGCATTGGATCATGAGTTCTCCTGGTGGACATTTTTCTATTCTGTTCATCATGACTAATCATTCAACATCAACTTACTGTATAAATGCCATAAGTATATTAGTTTTCTCCAATATCTTCTGTACCTTGATTAGATGACAAATTGGAGGGTAGAAACCAAGGCTTCTCCCCTTAGTAACCCTAACTCTACTTTATTTAAAACTAAGTCATTTGTTTAGCAAAAATCCATTGAAAATTTTTCTATAACAGGATGTCAAATACACATTGAAAAAATGTACTTGTAATCAGAGTCTAAATATCCATATCATTTCCAAACAAAAAAACCTACAGGACAAGATGATGAACCCATTTTACTATCTGGAAAATTGACTTTACACCAAAAGTAATCAGATGAGATATGGAAGGAAGTTACATATTCATCAAAGGAAAAGTCTACCAGGAAGACCTTGGAATTCTTTACATTTTATGCACCAAACTGACAGGAAACAAAGTTCATAAAACAAGCACTATCACAACTGAAATCACATATTAACCCTCTCAACACTGATAATGGAAAACTTCAATATTCCACTCTTATCAACAGACAGATAATCCAGAGAAAAACTAAGTAGAGAAATACTAAAGCTAGCTAACATAAACCAAGTGGACCTAACAGCTATTTACAGAATACTTCATCCAAACACAAAATAATTTACCTTCTGAGTACATCATGAGAATCTCTCTAAAACTGACCACTTACTCAGAGCCAAAGCAAGTCTCAACAGATAGAAGATGGTTAAAACACCACCCTACATTCTATCTGACCACTGCTGATTAAAGCTGTCTATTATCAACAACAGAAACAACAAGAAGCTTACAAATATATGGGAACTGACCAGATTAGTACTGAATAAAAAATGGGTTAAGATGCAAATTAAGAAAGAAATTATGCCAGGCAGTGGTGGCATACACCTTTAATCCCAGCACTTGGGAGGCAGAGGCAATTGGATTTCTGAGTTTGAGGCCAGGGTGGTCTACAGAGTGAGTACCAGGACAGCCAGGGCTACACAGAGAAACCCTGTCTCAAAAAACAAACAAACAAGCAAAAAAACAAAAACAAAAAGAAAGAAATTATATTTTTTCTAGAATTGAAAGGAAATGAATATAAAACATACCCAAACTTATGTGTCCAATTAATATAGCTATAAAAGAAAAATTCATAAAAGAAAATAATGGAGAGGTCTCATACTAATAACTTAACAGCACACATAATTACTGTAGTACAAATAATGAAAAGAAAACCCAAAAGATAGACAAGCAATATAAACTGACTTTAAGTATTAGTAATATAGAAGCAGTCATTACAAATCTCCCAACTGAAAAAAAAAAGCCAAAGACCAGTTGGTTTCAGCATAGAATAGTACCAGACTTTCAGACTTTCAGAAAAGATTTAATGCCAATACTTGTCAAATTATTGTGGTAAACCTCCAACACAAATAAGCATGGTCAAAGAAAACACAACTCAATAAATATGAATACAAGCTGCATGCCTAGATTGAGGAGATCAAACACTACACTACCATTTTCCCTATCTATGAGACCCCTTATAACTTGTGGTTTCTCCATTCCACATGCTTCTTCTCCATTCTCCTTCCACTCTCTCCTCCCTTCTGTCAACCTCTCTCCTCACCTCTCCTCCTTCTCCAACAAACTTTTTAGCCACACCTTCCCTTCTACTGCCCAATCACTCTCTCCAGCCTTTATTTTACAAGTTAAGATGGGGAGCAGGTTCACAAGAAGTCACCTGTATAAGTGATTCATTCCTTATCTGCAACCACTGCTGGGAAAGCAGAATTAGAATCAAAATACAAGACTAGGACTATCCATAATGTTATTTCACAAAATATAAAGAGAAGGAAAACTGCACAAATCATTGTTATAAGGCCATAATTACCCTGATATCTAAAACACATGAAGACCCATGAAAGAGAACAATAAACCAATTTCACATATAAATACAGATGCAAAAATTCTCAATAATAAACTTGTAAATCAAATCCAAGAATTTATCAAAAAAATTATTCACCATTATTCAGAATGCTTCATTACAGAGATTCTGGGGGATGGTTCAACATACATAAAACAATAAATGTACTGGACCAAATGAACAGATTGAAAGACAAGACCCACTAATCATCTATTAGAGTTAGAAAAGACCATTGATAGAATCCAGCAGCTCTTCACCACAAACTTCCTGGAGAGATTAGAGATATAAGAGACATACATCAGTAATAATAAAAGCAAGTTACAGCAAGTCCACAGCTTCTAAGAATGTAAATAGAGAAAAACTCAAAACAATTCCACTAAAGTTAGGAATAAGACAAGGTAGTCCATTTTTTCCACATTTACTCAATATAGTACTTAAAGTCCTAAACTGAGACATCAGACAACTGAAAGGTATTAAATTGATGCAAATTGGAAAGGAAGAAGGCACAAAAACTTTATTTGCAAATGATGTGATAGTATATATCAATGAACCTATAAGTTTCACCAGGAAACTTCTACAGCTAATAAACATTTTCAGCAAAGTAGCTGGATATACAATAAACTCACAAAAATCAGTAGCCTGTCTGTATAAAAATGAGAAATGGCCTGCAAAAGAAATTAGGGAAACAACATCTTTCATAATAGCATCAAATGATATAAAATATCTTGGAGTAACTCAAACAAGTGAGCACTTTGCATGATAAAACTTTTAGCTAATTAAAATATCAAAAAAATTGGCCATTCCACCAAAAGAAATATACAGATTCACTGCTATTCCCATCAAAATTCTAACACAATTTTGCCCAGATCTTAATAGGACAATCATAATCATCATATAGAATACCAAAAAAATTGTATAGCTAAACCAATACTGAATGATAAGAGACCTGCTTATGAGATCACCATCTACAATTGGAAGTTGTATTACATAACCATAGTAATAAGAAACAGCAAGAAATTGATACCACAACAGATACATTATATCAATGGAGTAGAATTAAAGATCCAGACTTAAATCCACATACCTATAGATACTTGATTTTTGATAATAAGCCATAAACTCACACTGAAAAAAACAAAAGACAGGATCTTCAACATATAGTTGCCAAACTAAATGACAGTATGTAGAAGAATCCAAAGAGATCCATACTTATCATCCTGTAAAAAACTCAACTCCAATTATCAAAGGCCTCAATGTAAAATAAGATACACTGAAATTGATAGGAACAAGAATAGGGAATATTCTTGAAAGCATTGGCACAAAAAAGGTCTTTATGAAGAGAACAAGGTTAACACAGGCACTAAGAAAACAATAAATAGAAACTCATGAAATTGAAATGCTTCATTGTGAAAAAGGGTGGGTACCATTCTTTGAGTAAAACATCAGCATAAAATATGGGAAAGATTTATAGCAATTGCACATCCAATAGAGGGCTAATATCCAAAATATATGAAGAACTCAAGACAATCTACATATCCATAAAACAAGTAGTACAATTAAAAATATGGCACAGAGCCATATTTAATTCACACACCTATAAAAACTTGATTTTTGATAATAATTAATAAATACACACTGAAAAAAAAGACAACATTTTCACCATATTATGCTGGTCAAACTAAACAAAATTCTCAAAATAGGCTGAGAGAAACTTAAAGTAATGGTCAATGTCCTTAGTCATCAGGGAAATGCAAATAAAAACTATTTAGAGATTCCATCTTTTGTCCTATGAATAGGTAAAATGAAGCAAAAAAGTGAAAGCTTATAACTGAAAGAATGTGGAATAAGAGGGATTCTCATGCCTGCAAACTGGTACAGCCACTATGGAAATTAGTGTGGTAGTACCTTAGGATGATGAACTACCTGAAGATCCAACTATACCAATCTTGGGCACATTTGCAAATGTTTTTTCTTCCTACCACATAGACATGTTCATTTCTTTTCTATTCAGATTGCCAGAAATTGGAAATAGCTTAGACATTCTGCAACAGAAGAACCAATAATAAAAATGTGGTACATTTATACAATGGAGTATTATTTAGCCTTAAAAAAAAATCACAGGGCTGGGGGAAATAGGTGGGAAATGGGACATGGAGGGAAAGAAGGGAACATGGCCAGGTATTGGGGGGGGACAGGACTGAAGCCCTGAAGGCCAGCAGAAAGAATGGAAACAAGCAACCTTGGGAGGTAGGAGATGGGGATACTCTCTAAAATGTACCAGAAACCTGGGAGGTGAGAGATTCTCAGGACTCAAAAAGAGTAACCTTAGATGAAATGTCCTATTGTGAGGAGAGAGAACTTGTAGAGTCCATCTCCTATAGAAAGACAGGGCATCCAAGTGGAGGGATGGGGTTGCCATCCCATGGTTAAAAATTCTGACCCATAACTGTTCCTATCTGAAAGAACTACAGAGTCAAAAATGGAGAAGAGCCTGAGGAAAAAGGAGGTCCAATGACAGGCCCAAATTGGGATCCAGCTCAAGAGGAAGCTCCAAGGCCTGACACTATTACTGAAAATATGGCATGCTTATAAACAGGAGCCTAGCATGTAGACTGCCCTCCAGAAGGCCCAACAAGCAGGTAAAAGAGTCAGATGCAGAAATGTACTCCCAAACAATGGACAGAAGCTGGTGACCCCTGTGGTTGAATTAGGGAAAAGCTAGAAGAAGGTGAGGGGAAGGGTGACCTTATAGGAAGACCAGCAGTCTCAACTAACCTGAAACCCCAATATTGTTCAGCTACTGAGCCACCAACCAGACAGCATACATCAATTGATATAAAGCTCCTAACACATATACAGCAGAGCACTGCTAGGTTTTGATTCAGTGAAAGAAGATGCACCTAATCCTCAAGAAACTTGAGGCCCTAGGGAGTGGGGAGATCTGATTGGATGGGGGTCAGAGATAGGGGAGGAGAAGATATGAGAAATGGAACAGTCAGAGGGTGAACCAGGAGGGGGACAAGGACTAGATTATTAAAAAAATTAAAGAATTATAAAAATAAGAATACAAGAAAAAAGAAAGTATGGAACTTGCAGGTAAATGGATGAAACTACAAGAAAATTATCCCGTGAAGTAATCCAGAACTAGAAATACAAATATGCTTTTTTTGCTTATATGTGGATTTACTACTAAGTCAATGCATAGAACCTCAAATACTGGATATAGAATAATGGACTAAAAGGGAATGATGGGCCTTCCTAAGAATGGAAGATAGAATGGAAAGTTATGGATTGGGGCCATAAATTGGAGGATAAAGTGGATAGATGGGGACAAAGAAAGGAACATAAAGAGACAGCTAAAGTTAAGGCTCATTTGAGGGGTAGCACCAAAACTTAATTTAGAGAAGAAATATATGTATATGTATGTATGTATGTATGTATGTATATATATATATATATATATATACACACATATATATGTATGTGTATCTATACACATATATATATACATACAAATATATATGTATATATACAAATATATATGTGTATACATATACATATATATGTATGTGTGTATAGATATATATAGATATATGGAAACATTCTAAATGAAATTGCCAAATAAAATGAGAGACACAAAAGGCCAATTCTTGTTACTAAATGAATCTTCTTGACTCAGATTAAATCTAATTGCGTTATTGGCAGAGGCAGTTACTAAGAATATTATTCTCCACAAACTGATGGCAAGGCCCCATTGTTGAGCACAATACCTATACAACTCATTGGCCATAAAGAAGTTGAGGTGGTACATATCTATGTAGCCTTCACCCATGCATGCTAGCCCAATTGGTACAGAATGGAACTTTGCATGGTACCAAAGAAGGAAGGTAGACACCATCCCAGCCATAAACCCTTTGATCTATAATGGTGTCCTGCTTAAAGATATACTGGGGCAATGGTGACACAAAACTTGTGGTAGCAACTACCAGTAAATGATTTTACTAAAGGCCATTCTATGAAATGGAAACCATAACCAACAATAGTTTGGTGATCAGAAACCCAAGATAGTATAGTGACATAGGGTAAAACCAAATACCACCAGTCAAAATAACAACATCAAAGTAGCAATAAAATAACTCTTCATTGCATTCAGCTATACTCATAGTTCAATAATTACCAGAGAAGCATCCTCCTGTAGCAGATGGAACAAATACAGAGACCCACAGCCAGAAATTATGCAGTGATTGGAGGCCTTAGAACATTCATCCCTAAATGGGATATCTACATCAAATCTATCCTTACTTGGCCCAGTGAACCCTGTGGACAAGAAGGCAGAAATACCTTAAGAGCAAGAAGAGATGGAGGATACCAAGAAAAGCAAGCCCTCTAAACCAACATGATCAGAGTTCATATGAACTCACAGAGACTGAAGCTGAATTCCCAGTTCCTCCACAGGTCTGCATCAGATGGGGAGCTATGACTGAAAGAAGTGGACACATACCTCTATCTCTAAGCCAACTTCAGGTGATAACCACTTGCAAATGAAATTTAGTTTCCTTCAAGAGAGCCTCACTGGGGAAACAAACTGTTCTCAAGGGTAGCTTACAGAACTAACAGTGGATGGCCAACAAAAAGTGAACTCAATATTTGAAGGTTCCTCCTCTCACAATGTTGTATCAGAGTTTTTCGTGTTTTTAAAGAAAATTTATATTATTATTTTATTTATTTTTTATGTATTAATATTTTATTGGATATATTCTTCATTTAGATTTCAAATGTTATCCCCTTTCCAGGTCTCTCCTCTGAAAACCTCCTATAGCATTCCCCCTTCCTCTGCCTCTATGAGGGTGCTCCCCTACTCACCTATGCACTCCCATCTTCCCACCCTAGCATTTCTCTACCCTGGGACACTGAAACCCCTCTGGCCCAAGGGCTGCTCCTCCAACAATATTTTTTCTTCTGTCTTTTATTATAGTTTCCAATTTAGTGTTTTGTATGGGATTCTTGAGTGTGTAAATGAGTGGGTCTCTGTTTCTCATGCCATGTCTTGGGTTAATTTCTTCCTGTTTGTTTTGTCTAATTCAAAAGTGCTGGCTTTTGTTTTATCTCATTATACTTTATTTTATTTTTTATCTTTTAGAGGTCTGTTTGCCTTCAAAGGAGAGATAAAAAGGGGGTGGATTCAGAAAGCAGAGGAACTAAAAGGATTATAGGGAGAAGAAACCATAATCAGGATATATTGCATGAGAAAAAGTCAATTTTCAATAAAAGGAGAAAGAGAGAGGGGGGAGGGAGGGAAGATGGAAGGGAGAGAAAGAAAGAGAGAGAGAGAGACCGACAGAGAGACAAAAAGAAAGACAGAGAGACAGAGAGACAAAGACTGATGTAGCAGGTCTGATACATAAAAATCTGTGTATGTCTATATAATGTCAAAAGTTATTGAAAAAATTATTCCAACTAATACTTGACAGATTTGGGGATATTAACTAATTGCTAAAAGAATATCACAGTTGAGAAAAACAACCCAAACTGAACAGTGATTTCATGTATGTAAAAGTATTCTATTCTTCCCAGTTGGCCTTCACTTCTATCACTAATCATTGGTTGAGTGACAGCCTCACTGTGTGGTGAGTTCCATTAGTGTATGAAGTAGAGACTATTCTTGTAGTGTTTGCATGGAGAATTTGGCAGCTTTTACCCTTATCTAAAAAGTCTGCCTGAGACTAAAGTCAAGAGTTCTTTTTTTTTTTTATTTAGTTGGCAGAAGAAATCTCAGAACAGTCTAGAGTATATTCTCTGTTATGTGAAAATTAATACTCAGTTTTATGCAGATCTATCAACAAAAGGAATATGTACAAGGTAAAAAATAGGAAATGTACAGGAAAATAGGAAATGGGCACTATGAAGTGGAATGCAGCTAAATTCTGTGTTCAAGGAGATTAACAGATTAAAGAAATGCCATACATTAAATAGAATAAGGGGAGGGGTGACCACAGGCCAAGATCCTACCTAGTTGAGCTTCCAATTTGAAAAAAAGGAATTAAGGAAAACCAAGGGCCAAGGATAGAGATACATGTCTTTAATCTCAGCATTCCCAAAACAAAGGATCTCATTTCAAGGCCAGCCTGGTCTACCAAGTGATTTCATGAACATTTAAGCTTAGGCGGTGAAGGTAACCAACAAAAACAGAAAGCTGAAGAACATTTTGACATCAGAGGCACAGTCTCCTTCTGGTGCCTTTGGATCAATATGTAGAACTCTCAGTTCCTTCTCTAGCACCAGGACTGCCTGCATGCCACCATGCTTCCTGCCATGATAATAACAGACTAAACCTCTGAACTGTAAGCCAGGACCAATTAAATGTTTTCCTTTATAAGTGTTGCAGAGGTCATGGTGTCTCTTTGTAGCAATAGAACACTAAGCCTAGAAAGAACTGAGTTCTCCTAGTTATACTATGACTACCATATACACATTGTCATATATATCCCTACTCTCAAATACAAATGAATAAATGCAAAAAGATTAATCCTGAAAAAAATCCGAAAACAATTTTTCATCACGGCTAAGTCTATCTCTTTTCCCACCTGAATAGGGTTAGTGTCAGGCTTCATTGCTAAATTCATGTCAAACCTTGGCTGTTTCACATTCATTCTTACATCTTGAAACTTTTTAAAATTTAAGCCCCCTACATTTTGTACAGGGGGCTTAAATTGACAATGTACAGATTATTGATCACTCATATCCTCTTAACCAGTCTACATAGTAGTAATACTTGCACTAAGTATTGCTATGTTTAGCCCATTAAATAAAAATTGATTTCTTATATTATTTTGCTCCACTTAGGAGCTTTTTAATAAGAGGTTGAAAGAGTTAAATTTGAAACTTGTACTGGCTAATGAGAAAATTGAAGGTTTGAGAAAAACACAGTGGACCAAGGTCGAATATGTTCAAATAAGCCTGGGCAAAAATAAGCAAGCTGTTAAGACATTCTGGGAACAGGCCAAAAAGAAGAAGAGAAAACATGCAAGGACATGTCTGGGCAGACACTGAGTAGTGGACCATCTGGTCCTCTTAGATATGGTTTAAGGTCAGATGCTCTGTTGACTCAGATTAACATCAACCTTAGGAATTTTCCACTCTGTTCTACATGTACTAGTTGATATTTGAACTAGCCAATCATGTATAGCCACACTGATTCCTTTGTTCCCCTAGACCTTTTTCCTACATAAACCCCTAGCCCCTGAGCCTTGTGGTCGATTCCACTATCTCCTGCGTGAGATAGGTGTGGTGTCGGCCTGGAGCGCTCCGAAATTAAACTGCCTCTTGTGATTACATCAAGACAGTCTCTCATGATTCCTTGGGTGCTCTTCCTCCTGAGATTTGAGTGGGGGTCTCCCCACAGGGGTCTTTCAAGTCATTGTGAGTAGATTACAATTTACTACTGTTAATATACACCAACTTCCCATTATAAATTACCCTTAACTTTTTACAAACATTTGTTCAAAGGGGACATTTTTATTTAGTATATTTTTTAATTCTTTGAGAATTTCATGCAACATATTTTGATCATATTCACAATCCATTCCAAACCTTAACCCCTCCCCACAACCACCTTCCACTTTTCCACTTCCTTTGACTTTCTGTTCTCTACACAGTCCAATTTTGTACTATGCCTTGTTGATGCATGAGGTCTTTCACTATGTGTGCTCAGCTACAAGGTGCCACACCTTTAAAGAAAACAGACTTGCCCTCCCAAAAGCCATCAGTTATCGCTAGTTCTGCAGATAGATGTAAGACTCATCAGCCCCTTACTAGTACATGCTGGAATGCTGACTATGCAGACAGCTATGGTTGCTATAAATGCATTGGTTCTGTCATGATCAAAAGACACTGATTCATGACCATCATCCCTAAACTCTGACTCTTATAGTCTGCCCACCCTCTTCTAGGATGTTCCCTGAATATGGGAGGATCACACAGAGGATGTGATATAGAAGTTGTACTTGCAGCCAAGCACTCCATTGATAGCTATTCTTTGTACTTTGGCCTTCTGTGAGTTTCTGCATTTGCTGTGGACCATTGCACAAATAAATATCTCTGCTGGTGTCTGAGAGCTGAACTAATCTATGGCTCTAGAGATAGGAATTTGGAGAATGGCTTGATGCTATTTCCATTAATCAAAACAGTAGTAGTAGGTTCACTTGAGCCTGAGGACATATTTCAACTATGCTGAGATCATTACTGTCTGCAGAAGTTCCATGCATCTACAAACACCCAATCTGTTCCCCTCTTAGTCATGCAAAACTGACATTTCATTCAGTCTTGATTCTTATTCATTCTTAAAGTTCTTAGAGAAATGCCATTCCTACATTGTATTTCCCCTAATCTGCCCAGTCATAATCCATGTTTTTCTTCAGCTATATTTTCTTCACACTTGAACAAGTCCAGGATGTAAAATATGCGTTATTTAAAAATTTTGTTATAACATTTTTATTGAGACACAACTCACAGCCAACATGAAAGGATGAATATTTGCACTTAATGAGTTTCAACAAATGCTTCTCTGTGAAGCTGGTCCTCTGACCAAGGTATAAAGCATTTCAGTATCTTAGAAAGTTCTTTGGGACTTTTCCTGATGAAACTTGTACTGTGAAGAGTAAATATATTTTAATTTATCTTGTAAAAGTTTTTGCCTGTTTGGGGGCCTATATTACTGGGAAATCTTTTAGATATTTAGTTTAGATAGGCTTACTATATGACCCAGACTGGACTTGTGATCTTCCTGCTTCAGTCTCCTAAGTGCTGAAAGTAAAGGCATGTGGCACTATGCTCACTCTTGAATTAATATTTATATGCCTACAGAGCATGGAAACTTCTTTTTCTGTTTTCTTTCACAGAGTAAATGTTTTTGAGATTCCTTCATATTGCCAAAATGAAAGTATTTTGCCCATCTTTTTTCATCAGAGGATTTAAATTCAGGGACAGATATTAGAGCTATTAATGGTAATACATTTCCATATACCTATGAAAATGAATTGTTGAGTCCAGAGATTTAAGGAATTGTCAGTTTGAGTAACACACAACATAGTTTAATGAGAGAATTGATCTTCCATATTAATGAAAGCTGAATGATGTTCATTCTTTTGTCAGTAGTGTGTCCTCATGTCTTAGACTAGGACAGAAAATTGATAAGAAAAACAAAGAGTGAGAAGATGAGCAAAGAATCAAAGACAGAAATCTATGAGTAAACACGATGATGTTCACAGGTAACAAACTAACAAGGAAATGAAATCTAGCTGACATGGTAGAAAAAGTGATCTGCATGAAAGTTTGAGGTCCTGAATTCAGACTCCCCAGAGGTCATGTAAATTCTGGATGGTTGTGACTGCCCTGCTGTAATTCTAGCCTCTGAACACAGAAGTAATGAAGCCCAGATCAAGGTGGCTAACAAGAATAGCTACCAGCAAGCTCTGTGTTTAATTGAGAGTCTATCTCAGTGGATATGGTACAAGATAACAACCTTAGGTTTCCACATCTATTTACACAATGTATGTGCACCCATATTCACATATGCACATATGCTCACACATGCATATATGAACATACATGAAAATGGGAAATAAGGGGAAAGCTAATTTCAATCTTGTTCAAGTTGCCTGATAGTGGGAGATTGAGGTCAATGGGATGAGGGATGCTAGAGGAGGTCTTGGTCTGGTATCTATGTACCTTCATCCATTTCTGTAAAACTATTTCAGGATACTACAATACTTTATTCCTGAATAGGTAGGCATGTACGTTTTAAGTATATGGACATTCAACATAATTACAGAATTATAAAATTAAGAGACAATTATATTAATAAATCTATCCTATTGAATATATTTCAGTCAAAATTTCCTGCTTGGATACATGTCCCTCATAGAATTGAATTTGTCCATTGTGCTGCAATCTAGATATCTACACCACATATACCTTTAAAGTTGCCCGTCGGACACAGTCCTTCAAGTTACTTTGCCATTAAAGACAATGAGACATTATCAGTGCTTGAGAGACTTTACCAATGGTTGAGCCAATTCCTTATTTTTCTATATTACTACCTCATTGCTTGACAAGGATATTTAAATTTTCCTGTAAGAGATGTATATGTTTAGTAGATCACATCATTTGTTTCATATTTGGTAAAGATAACTTCCTTCATTAATTTTATACTCATCAGATTTTATGATATAAGTGAACCTATATTATTTTTTAGTAACAAATAACTTTATGTAATCCATTATGGATTGTGTATGCCTTGACATTCTTTCCTTTAATATAATGACACTGAAAGGAAACTTTGGGAAGACCTTGGGTTATAAGAGAAACACTTTCTTAAATGGAACTAGTGTCCTTTTAAAACAGGCCCTGGGGAATCTACCATGTTTAAACCTAGTCAATGGTGGGCTATGAACTAGAGAGTGAGGCTTTACAAGACACCAATATGCTTTGATTTTGGACATCACAGACTTTAGAACTGTGAACAGTTTCTGTTGTTTATAAGGTACTCCTAATTTCTTACAATAACCCAAAGGTTAGTTTTTTCTTTATTGGATTTACAATGTATCATAGATCACTAGGAAACTAGCATTTACTTGGTTGTCTACATGTTACCTGCAATTTCAAATCCTTTACCTATTTACTATGGATAAAGCAAACTGAAAAGGAAGTGTGAGAAGGATATTCTTTGAATATTCCTAGCACCCAGAAAAATCTGTTAAAATGTAAATACTAATAAAATATTGAAAAATAAATAAACGTAGTCACAAAAATTGTTTAGGAAAGAATTTTTAATATGGATGATAGAAGATGCAAGTCTCCAGTTGAAGCTGAGAATATATGTATAACAGAGTTGATGACCTGTTGATAGAGTTAGAACAGATTTCTCTAAACAGGCCACTTCCCTCTGCTGAGCATCTTTTATTCGGGGCATTGCAGACCTACAGGCAGAAAAACAGCAATGGAAATGGAAAGCCAACTACTTGAATAATAGGCTTAGTTCTTAGGGTTTTTTTTTTTTTTTGGAACAACAAATCTAGTTGATTGATAGTCTGCAGCATATCGCTAATGATCTATTCAATGTTAGACAGTGTTTCTACAGTTTGGAACAGAACACTGGGCATGTTTGAGACTTATAGTTTGTCACACATAGATGACAAGAATGCTGCCAGAAATAATTCTTAGGAAGATGATTTTAATATCATATACTACTTACTGAAATTATTTTTATTTTAGTGTGAAAGTTTTCAGAAACTAGTATGTATAATTGAAAATCATTATTTTTAGATAATAAAATCTGCTTTGCCTTTTCTCTGCCTCCAGGGTCACCTATTTTTGTCTTACCATGTCCACTCAGTATTCAGTGGCACTCAAAGTACATTAATGAAAAAGCATGAATTTTATTATTAACATATTTTAAGCCTCTTTTCTAAGAAATCTATTATTTTTTCATAGAAAGGAAAACTTTCATCTAAAAACTCAAAATTCTCTTTGAAATATCAATAACAGATCCTCATCTTATTCTCCTAATACACTTAAACAGCACTGAAGTACCCTGTGGAATCTAATGAGTTATAAGATACGCATATTATACTATATAACCTTTGACTTTTAATGGTTGTAAGAAGAATATTTCTGAAGTCTCCACTGTTCCTCTCTACAAAACTGGAGGGAAAAATCATACTTATCCAAGTTTTCAGTGACATCAGCTTTAGTCATCATGACTATCTATATTCTCCAACTTGATTGAGAACTATTTCAAGAAGGAAACAAATGGAAAAATATTTTTATTTTTGTGTATATATGAGTTATGTATATTATGCATACATGTACATACATGGGAGTGAACATTTGTGAGTCTAAATGTGGTCATGTATAGATCACAGTGCTTGATGAGATCAGAGGACCACCTCAGTTATCAGTTCTGACTGAGTGTTTGGATTCAGGTCCTCAGGTTTCCACAGAACAAGTTTCCCCCACAGAGAATCTTCCCAGATGCCCATTAGATATTCAGAGAATAAATTTATAACTCTATGATGTCCTCCATTTCTGGTTATGTTTATTACTAGTGGAAGTCCAAGTCTGATAAGCAAATCACTATATATATATATATA
>NW_022196903.1:10158461-10175016 GCF_008632895.1 Mastomys coucha
ATATATGAATATATATTGTAAACATACATACATGCCAGCTCTACAAATTGACCTTTTATTTCTTCTAATTGGGACAAAATAGAATTGGAACTGACAACCAGCTTTTACCAATTTCTCTTGGTGATCCCTAGAGATAGATACTGTAGGTGTCCCTTTCCTTATTGCTCTCTCCAGATTCTGTTTATTTATCCTCTACAAAAAATGAGTGTCGGGATATAATTTTTTATTCCAATCTTCATCACACCTGATGATAATTTCAATTCTATGTAATAGAAATTTTGTACTGACATGTGAGATTATTTTCGTACTCATATATAATGACTTCAAATCCATTTTTCTCAGCCATATATTCTAATGCATTCTACATTTTTGTTTATTTATTTTGTTCTTATATATATATATATATATGCATGTTTACCTTCATTTATGTCCAAGAACAATTTATATGTGCAATGCCTGTCAAGGCAAGAAGAGATTATTGGATCAGCTGTGACCAGAGTTATATCATTGAGAACCATCATGTTGGATCTGGGAACCAAACTGGGTTCTTTGTAAGTTAACCACAGAGCTATTTCTCCTACCCCTTTATGTCTTTTTCTGTACAATATTTACATTTCACCTCAGACCTTCTCCTATCTTAAGAATTACAGGAAAGCATATTCAAACAGGTGAAGGAATTGAACAAAACCATCCAGAACCTAAAAATGGAAGTAGAAACAATTAAGAAATCACAAAGAAAGACAACTCTAGAGATAGAAAACGTTGGAAAGAAGTCAGGAGCCGTAGATGCAAGCATAGAAGCACCAACAGAATACAAGAGATGAGAAGAGAGAATCTCAAATGCAGAAATAACATAGAAAACATTGACACAAAAGTCAAAGAAAACACAAAATGCAAAAAGCTCCTAACCCAAAACATCCAGGAAATCCAGGACACAATGAAAAGACCAAACCTAAGGATAATAGGTATAGAAGAGAGTGAAGACTTCCAACTTAAAGGGCCAGTAAATATCTTCAAAATAATTATAGAAGAAAATTTCCCAAACCTTAAAAAAAGAGATACCCATGAACATACAAGAAGCCTATAGAACTCCAAATAGTTTGGACCAGAAAAGAAATTTCTGCTGCCACATAATAGTCAAAACACCAAAGGCACAAAACAAAGAAAGAATATTAAAAGCAGTAAGGGAAAAAGTCAAGTAACATATAAAGGCAGACCTATCATAATTACACCAGACTTCTTGCCAGAGACTATGAAAGCCAGAAGATCCTGGGCTGATATCATACAGACCCTAAGAGAATACAAATGCCAGCCCAGGCTACTATACCCAGCAAAACTCTCAATTACCATAGATGGAGAAACCAAAGTATTCCATGACAAAACCAAATTTACACGGTATCCTTCCACAAATCCAGCCCTTTAAAGAATAATAAATGGAAAACTCCAACACAGGAAGGGAAACTACGTCCTAGAAAAAGCAAGAAAGTAATCTACCAACAAAATTAAAAGAAGTTAGCTACAGGAACAGAACTCCAAATTTAACAACAAAAATAACAGGAAGTAACAATTACTTTTCCTCAATATCTATTAATATTAATGCACTTAATTCCCCCAATAAAAAGACATAAGCTATCAGACTGGGTATGTAAACAGGACCCAAAATTTTGTTGCATTCAGGAAACCCACATCACTGACAAAGACAGACACTACCTCAGAATAAAAGGCTGAAAAACAATTTTCCAAGCAAATGGTACCAAGAAACAAGCTGGAGTAGCCATTATAGTATCGAATAAAATAGACTTTCAACCTAAAGTGATTTAAAAAAGATAAGGATGGACACTTTATACTCATCAAAGGTAAGAGCTACCATGATGAACTCTCAATTCTGAACCTCTATCCTCCAAATGCAAGGGCATCTACATTCACAAAAGAAACTTTACTAAAGCTCAAAGCACACATAACACCACACACAATAACAGTGGGAGACTTCAACACCCTACTCGCTCCAATGGACACATCATGGAAACAGAAAATAAATTAAAACACAGTGAGACTAACAGACGTTATGAAGCAAATGATTTTAACATATATCTATAGAACTTTTTATCCTAAAAAAAAGGATATACTTTCTTCTCAGCACCTCATGGTACCTTCTCCAAAACTGACCATATACTTGGTTACAAATTAGGCTTAACAAATACAAGAAGACTGAAATAATTCCTTGCATCCTATCAGATTACCATGGACTAAGGCTGCTCCTCAACAAAAAACATAAACAATAGAAAGCCCACATACACATGGAAGCTTAACAATACTCTACTCAATGATAACGTGGTCAAGGAAGAAATAAAGAAAGAAATTAAGGACTTTCTAGGGTTTAATGAAAATGAAGCCACAACATACCCAAACTTATGGGGCACAATGAAAGCAGTCCTAACAGGAAAACTAATAGCTCTAAGTGCCTTGAAAAAGCAACTAGAGAGAGCATACACCAGCAATTAGACAGTAAATCTGAAAGCTCTAGAAGAAAAAGAAGCAAAGAAGCAAATTCACACAAGAGGAGTGGAAGACAGGAAATTATCAAACTCTGGAATAAAATAAACCAAATGGAAACAAGAAGAACTATACAAAGAATCAATGAAACCAGGAGGTGGTTCTTTGAGAAAATAAAGAAAATAGATAACATTTAGACAGAATAACTGGAAGGAACAGAGACAGTATCCAAATTAACAATATCAGAAATGAAAATAGAGACATAACTACAGAAACTAAGGAAATCCAAAAAATCATCAGATCCTACTACAAAAGCCTATAGTCAACAAAACTGGAAAACCTGGATTAAATGGACAATTTTCTGGACAGATACCAGGTACCAAAGTTAAATCAAGATAAGATAAACCATCTAAACAGACCTACATCTGCTAACAAAATAGAACGAGTCATTAATAGTCTCCAAAGCAAAAAAAAAAAGAAGCTCAAGACCAGATGGGTTTAGTGCAGAATTATGTCAGACCTGCAAAGAAGACCTAATACCAATACTCCTCAAAGTATTCCACAAAATAGAAACAGAAGGTATTCTACCCAATTCATTCTATGAGGCTACAATTACTCTGAAACCTAAACCACACAAAGACCTAACAAAGAAAGAAAACTTCAAACCAATTTCCATTGTGAATATCGATGCAAAAATACTCAATAAAATTCTTGCTAATTGAATTAAAAACACATCAAAATGATCATCCCATGATCAAGTAGGCTTCATCCCAGGGATAGATGGATGGTTCAATACACAGAAATCCATCAATGTAATCCACTACATAAACGAACTCAAAGAAAAAAAGTCATATGGTCATCTCATTGGATGCTGAGAATGTATTTGACAAAATGCAGCAGCCCTTCATGATAAAAGTCTTGGAAAGATCAGGAATTCAAAGCCAGTACTTAAACATAGTAAAAGCAATATACAGCAAACCAGTAGCCAACATCAAACTAAATGGAAAAAAGCTTGAAGCAATCCCACTAAAATCAGGGACTAGGCAAGGCTGCCCACTCTCTCCCTACCTATTCAATATTGTACTTCAAGTCCTAGTCAGAGCAATTACACAACAAAAGGAGATCAAAGGGATACAAATTGGAAAGGAAGAAGTAAAATTATCACTATTTGTAGATGATATGATAGTATATTTAAGTGATGCTAAAAACTCCACCAGAGAACTTATAATTCTGATAAACAAGTTCTGCAAAGTAGATGGTTATAAAATTAACTCAAGTAAATCAGTGGCCTTCCTCTACACAAAGAATAAACAGGCTGAGAAAGAAATTAGGGGAGGAACAGCCTTCACAATAGTCACAAATAATATGAAATGCCTTGGTGTGACTCTAACTAAGCAAGTGAAAGATCTGTTTGACAAGAACTTCAAGTCTCTGAAGAAGGAAATCGAAGAAGATTTCAGAAGATGGAAAGATCTCCCGTGCTCATGGATTGGCAGGATTAATATAGTAAAAGTGCCCATCTTGCTAAAAGCAATCTACAGATTCAATGCAATCGCTAGCAAAATTCCAACTCAATTCTTCACAGACTTGGGAAGAGCAATTTGCAAATACATCTGGAATAAGAAAAAAAACTAAGATAATGAAAACTATTCTCAACAATAAAAGAACCTCTAGTGGAATCAACCCGACCTTAAGCTGTACTACAGAGCAATTATGATAAAATCTGCATGGTATTGGTACAGTGACAGGCAGGTAAATCAATGGAATAGAATTGAAGACCCAGAAATGAGCTCACATACCTATGGTCACTTGATCTTTGAAAAAGGAGCTAAAACCATCCAGTGGAAAAAAGACAGCATTTTCAACAAATGGTGCTGGCTCAACTGGCTGTTAGCATGTAGAAGAAGGCATATCGATCTTCTGCTATCTCCTTGTACAAAGTTCAAGTCCAATGGATCAAGGACCTCCATATAAAACCAGATACAATGAAACTAATAGAAAAGGAAGTGGGGAAGAGCCTGGAGTACATAGGCACAGAGGAAAATTTCCTGAACAGAACACCAATAGCTCATACTCTAAGATCAAGAATTGACAAATGGGACTTCATAAAATTACAAAGCTTCTGTAAGGCCAAGGACACTGTTAATAGGACAAAAACGGCAACCAACAGATTGGGGAAAGATCTTTACCAGTCCTATATCCGATAGAGGGCTAATATCCAATATATTCAAAGAATTCAAGAAGTTAGACTCCAGGGAATCAAATAACCCTATTCAAAAATGGAGTACAGAGCTAAACAAAGAATTCTCGAATACTGAATGACTGAGAAGCACCTAAAGAAATGGTCAACATCCTTACTCATCAGGGAAATGCAAATTAAAACAACCCTGACATTCTCCCTCATACCAGTCAGAATGGCTAGGATAAAAAACTGAGGTGACAGTGGATGCTGTCAAGGTTATAGAGAAAGAGGAACACTCCTTCATTTCTAGTGGAATTGCAAGCTGGTACAACCACTCTGGAAATCACTTTGGCATTTACTCAAGAAATTGGACATAATACTACCAGAGGACCCAGCTATACCACTCCTGGGCATATACCCAGAAGATGCTCCAACATGTAATAAGGATACATGCTACACTATGTTCATAGCAGCTTTATTTATTATTTTTTTAAAATCAGAAATATATTTTTAAAAATACCAAATTATTTTCTTAAGGTATTACTATTTTGATGATATAAAGAATCACATTATATGACCAATTGTTTTTGTATAAAGTCTGTAATCTGCCTGGGATATAAATTTGTTGTATCATTGCCTTAAGGGTCTTGTCTAGGCAGTTTAAGATATCTAAAGACAGTTTTTTTTAAAGGAACAGTACTTTCTCTTAACTTTAGTTGTATAAGTATGAACAACTGTAAATTTTGAGAATTAGTAATATTTAAATAGGAACAGCTCTAAGCAATTGTAAACTCTGAGCTATATATATATATATACATATATATATGTATATATATATACATATATATATGTATATATATATATATAAATTGGTAAATTAAAAGTTTGATTTTAGCACTTTAAAAACAGTGACTATATAGTACGTAGTTTAATTACCTGTGCAGAGACAAATAAAGTCTTTAAAACTACAAGGATATAGAGGGGAAAACAACCTCTTAAAACACTATAACTCTATGACTTTGACTCTCTATAAACCCCAAGTTTAAAATTTCTTTGAACCATACCTATAGAACTGTGACAACACTGGTTTTGTCTCAAAAACAATTTCTCTGAGGTAAGGTAGGGGTGAGGCCAGGAAGACTTCCCTAGGCCTGGTTTGTAAAACAAAAGGAATGTCTCTCAGGCTTTACAGAAGCCTCTCTGCACTTTTGCATTAACTCAAATGTAAATATTTCATTGAGCAAACCACCTGAGTTACACCCAAAAGATTCTAAGGGCAGTTTTGCTGCTAGAAAGCAAAACCCAATTATAAACAATCTACATTTTCTAAAATTGATATCAAAAGCACTGCATTCACGCCACAAAGCCATTCAAGTGTCTATCTGCCTCTGAATCGAAGCTAGCAAGCCTGGGTCATTCTGAGACAAATTCTCAGAGTACGTCAGATCTCTCTGGAAAGTAAAATCATGGCTCCAACCGATAAGCCACGTGTTACCTGAGTTACCAGCTTTAAACTAGCTTTCAGTTACAACGTTTTACCATACTCAATACAGATTATATCTATACCTTTAAGAGTAGTTAGAAACCAAATGAAACAGCTACACAAATCTTATAAATTTAAATTAATCAAAGAATTTAGAACTTAAGCTTCTGACCCATTTTACAAGTAGCTTTTCAGTAGGGCAACTTAAATCAGCTTTTGTTTTGTCTTTCAGTTTAAATCCATCTCTCACACCATTTGTATAACTCAGGAATCTGTCTGTCTCTGCTTTTTTATCAAATCCTACTGGTGTGTGCCACCACAACCGGCCTTCGAGCTTAGTCAAATTGTCACCCATATTACAGAGTTCCCACCATGGCCAGGCCATTGTCTTGAAGGCCTTTTTTTTTAAAAAAAATCTACAAATCTATGAGGACAAACTCTCGGGACAGTACCTGTCCGCTGCCTGTTTGTGGCTCCTTTTTTCCTAGGGCAATCATTTTTAAAATGATTCATATTTCTACATGTGAAACATTGTCTACTTTCTTGCCTTTGCACCAAGATCATTTGACCTGTAGTTCCCTGCAATGTAATCTTAATTTTAACACTCTTACTTACTTCTTAAAGCCATGTGCATCAAGATTCTATCTCATCTGAGAGATTTTTTAATGTATCCTTTTCAACCCTGATTCTTTTTGTTATGAGCAACTTTTTTTACATTTAATACCGCTGTTTTCATCTCATTCAAACTCATTTTTGTCGTTAAGCTCCTAGGTGAAATTAAACACCGGATCAGCGTAAACTCAGCCTAGACTCATACACTTCTTTTACACACAATTCTACAATTTTAAAATGAGGCTAGCGCTAGCATTGAAAATAATCTACCGTGTAGAGTGGTGTACGTCCTTTTACCTTTACCTTCTGAATTCTGCTTCTTAACAGTGTCTCTATCTATCTTCCAAATTTGAGCCCCACATTAGGCACCATTATGAAACTGTCCCGCAGTTTCATGAACCAGGTTCTGCCTCGACCGAAGGGAGAAAGGAGACCTGAAACAGAGAGTTTGAGAACAAAAGGACACGAAGCCAAGTTGAGGGTTTCTAATCAAGGCTCGCCTTTACTTTGGGGGTTCAGCAATTATATACAAGAGAGCAAAACTGAATCTCTAGGTTACAATGACATTTGAATAACATAAACAATTTGGGAGGAGTCAGGAAGAGTCCAAACAAAGTCCAGGAGGAAATCAAAGGGAAACCGGCTGCAGGGCTGAAGGTGGAGACTCAGGGCTTCCTGCAGGTCTCAACTCCAGGGTGTGGCTGGAGGCGCAGTCCACAGTGGGGGAGGAGGTCAACAACAGATGTCTTCAGGCTGTATACATGCCAGCCAGCAGGCGTAGTTTCCTCTGGAATCCTAGAAGGCGGAACTCATAGTAGTGAGCCTTTGTTTCAGGCTCAGCAGGCGTGAGTTGAGTCTTTGGTGGTGAGCTCTGGTGTGTTGCAGCTGAGGGATCCAACAGGAAACAATCCAAAAGTCCCTCAACAGAGGAATGGATACAGAAAATGTGGTACATCTACACAATGGAGTACTACTCAGCTATTAAAAACAATGAATTATAAAATTCCTAGGGAAATGAATGTATCTGGAGAATATCATCCTGAGTGAGATAACCTAATCACAAATGAACACACATGGCATGCACTCTCTGATAAGTGGATATTAGCCCAGAAGCTCAGAATACCCAAAATACAAACCACAAACCACAAGAAACTCAAGAAGAAGGAAGACCAAAGTATGGATGCTTCCTTCCTTCTCAGAAGGGGGAACAAAATACCCATCTTAGGAGTTACAGAGATAAACTATGGTGCAGAAACTGCAAGAAGGACAATCTAGAGACTGCTCTACCCATGAATCCTTTCCATTTCAGTCATCAAACCCAGATACTTTTGTGGATGTCAGCAAGTGCTGGCTGACAGGAGCCTGATATATCTGTCTCCTGAGAGGCTCTGACAGTGCCTGACTAATACAGAAGTAGAGACTCACAGCCATACATTGGACTGACCATAGGGTCCCCAATGAAGGAGCTACAGAAAGGACCCAATGAGCTGAAGGGTTTGCAGCCCCTTAGGACAAATAACAATATGAACTAACTAGTACCCTCAGAGCTTCTAGGGACTAAACCATCAGCCAAAGAGCACACTTGGTGGGAGACATGATAGGGCTCATGTATTGCAGAGGATGGCCAAGTTGGTCATCAATGGGAGGAGAGGCTTTTGGTCCTGTGAAGGTTCTATGCCCCAATGTAGGAGAAATCCAGGTCCAGGAAGTGGGAGAGAGTAGGTTGGTGAGCACTGGGAGAGGGAAGGAAATAGTGTTAGTTTTTTGTTTTTTGTTTTTGTTTTTGATATTTTTTCAGAGGGATGACTAGGAGAGGAGATATCATTTGAAATGTAAATAAAGATAATATGGAAAAAATGGAAAAAAAAGAATCCATCCAATCATTATTCTTTAATTGGTTTCTACCTCCACCATGTGTTTATCACTTTACCCTTCACCTATTGTCTTACTCATGGACCATCAATTCCCCTGACTTTTCTGCTTTAAGTCTGTTATGGAACCTCTCAATTTCTGCTTTATTTCTGTCCCAGAGCAAACACACTTTGTGCTCTTTGGGCAAGGTATCTGTTCCTCTCCCTCAAATTCATTTATTAACATCAGCTTTTTGTTGTGGTGATATTAGTAGATCACACCTTTGGGTGATGATGAGGTCATGAAGATAAGCCTTAGGGTCAAGAGAACTTTTTGTCCTTTTCTACCTTATTAAAAGCAAGGGATTACATCACTTGTGAATCAGAACTCTTAATGAGATACCAAATCTACTGTCATCTTCACTGTGGACTGAAATACTACCCAGAGAGTCTCAATTTACTGTTATAAGTTTTTTCTTTCATTGTTCTCTGCTGTAATAAAACTTTTTGACAAAGTTAGGTATGTTCAACCATCTCCAGTCCTGCCTTCTAACCTGTACTCAAACATTCAAATTAGGGGTTTTCCCCCTTCCTCCTACCGCATTCATTTGTATCGGAGTCTGTAAGGATCTGGATAGTTTCTTTTTCTTTCTGGCTGCATTATTTAGAAGTCATAATTCAAGTTATATTTTTAAAATACTTAACTTTCATAATATACTTTATAAATTTTCCCTAAATTAATAATTTTTTCTTTTTCTTTTATTTTCCTAACACTACTTTACCTCCTCTTTCTTAAATTTTGGAACAGTCCCAGTCTTAAGTTCAGAGTTCATACTCTTTGGTCTGACATTCCTGCTAGCACATTCTATCTATTGGTTTGACTTTGAGTTCTCTTATGCTGACTTTCTGGACAGACTTTCAGTCCCAATTCCTCTCTTGACTATGATGACCACGTTTATCTTCAATATCTTTGTTTACCTGTCTAACAAATACCCAAAAATCTCATCTAAATTTATAATAGCTGCTTTAATTCCTTCATGAATATTGCTCACTAGACATTTAGTTTTCTCAAATCAAAATTCAAGGTCACCTTAAATTCCAAACTTTCATTTAGATATTTTGTACAACCTACTAAGCATTTTTGTGAATGCTATCTTTATAGTGCATATTATATCCATAGCCTCTTTATTTCTAGGGCTTTGGGAGAAAATGCAAGCAAAGAAAATTTTGGCTTGAAATATAACTCCAAGATACTGACACATAAAATTATGATTTATAAACATTCATTCTCTTAATTGTTAAATTGAACTAAATGAGCTGAATTGCTGTCACTTATACTAAGTGTTATCATTTGGATAAAAAATACCTCCCATGGTCTCTGTGCTTGAACCCTTGGTCCCCAGATGATGTCACTCTCTTTGGAAGCTGTGGAACATTGGGAACATAACCATTAGGTAAAGTAGAAACTAAATCTAGAATTTAAACTTTGCAGTAAGTTCAATTTATTGTCTATGGCATATGAAGAAAGGCTTAATAAGATTCCTAGTAACCTGAACTCTGTCTTCAGAGTTTTACAAGAAATGTATATTTAAGGGCTTACTTACTAATGAAACTTATGGTAATTAAGTGTTATAAGAATAGACCATAATAGATTTCTGAGCTCATGAAAGCAATTCTGTCACAGAAATACTGCATAATTGCATTGCTCTTCTAGGATGAATTTTAGTGTTTCAGACAATTTATCTTTGTGTTGAGCTATGGCAAAGTATGTTGTCAAGGCAACAACTATATAGAACTATCATGTCCAGATGGTGTGACAGCATCTTCTACTTATGGCACACTCTTTGCTATGTAGCCTGATAGTAAATAATCCATGGCCTCAGAAACAAAGTATCTGCCTCCTTACATTGCCCATCAATCTACTTTTATAAAGTATGAGGTTGTTTATTAGAGTACTAAGTTCAGTCAAAGGACTCAGTTTGAATAAATAATTTTTACTGGGAAAATTCTTGATATAATTGTGGTAAAGAAACTTGAAAGTGAATCTCCAAGTATAGTATATTACTCCTAAGTGTGTAATCAATATAAATGATGATAAAACCTCCATCTCTACCACAGAATTGAATTTATTTGTCTCATTTAGGCAAAGAACATTTCTTTTGTCCACAAGCCAAACTTGGACTAAGTTTAATTATCAATGTTTATCATTTCCCCCTCATTTTTGAAGGTCGCAAAGGATGATTCTCTGTTTTCTCTGTAGGCAGTCTCTAAAGTCATCAAGTAACACAGTCTTAACAGAATTCTTTGACCCTCCCCTACCAACTCATAGCTAAAGAAACTAGTTAATTAGGAGACACAATGAAAAAATATTTAGATGTTGGAGGGATATTTTTGTACACTGTATGAAGATGTGCCTGTCTTCTTTCTTGCCTGCCTAAGACACTTCCAGATTGAAATAAAATTTCAATTTACTTGAAATAAAATGCCTGTAGCAAAAGGCAAAATACTAAGGTGGGACTTCCCAATAGAAAGAGGAACTCTGGGGAAAAGGATGGCATAGGAGATTCACCACCAAGATGCGAAGGAAGTCAGACATAATGAAACATAGGAGAGGTAACCAGATACATGACAGAACTTAGTATAAAAGTGGTAATTGAGTTCTGAGCTGGTTGGGAAGAAGTCTGGGCATGCAAAAACCAAAGTAAGTCTCTGTGTCATTATTCAGAGCAAGGGCAGGCATAGAAAGGCTCTACAGTTACATATAGCAATGACCCTGACTCTTCTGATCTTTTGTTGTCATTGCAGTTATTGTTGCTGTTTGTTTGGTTGGTTGGTTTGGTTTTCATATTTATTATATTCTAATTCCAGAAATAAATATTCATTGAAGTTTTTGTATCATACCAAAAGGTTCACAAAATGTCCAAAAGTCTTATGATAGAATATATATCCATACTTATATTGCATTACCCATCAAGTTGAAAATTAAATTGTAATTTATTTTAAGAAAGACATCTTTGAGCACACTGTTTCAGCTTAGTTAATGTAAAAGCATTAAATAGAGGTGGTCTTTGTATTCCCTCAGTTTACATATTAATCGATAAGCAATGTAGTCTGGAAAAACTGGAAAATAACATAGATATTGGAGTCATTTCTTTTAACACATGGAGCTTCTTAATGTGTATGTAAAGCCTATGGGCTGGTTTCTAATTTCTACTAACATCCATAAGAGGGTAACCATAAAAATCTGTGTTGTCTTATAACTGGAACAATACTCATGCTCATGCTAACTAAAGAGCAAATGTAACTATACTGAGATTGAAAACTCAGTATTTCTTCTACAGTTGCAAAATCATAGATACTGTAATACTGCTTTGTGCTGTGCCTGCATTGACTTGAATTAAATGCTAAATCACAATAAAAGTGTACAGAAATGAAAATTGTGCATAATTCCCAGCTCAGGAGCATATATTTCCTTGAATTCTTACCTGAATTTCAGGTAACAAACTGATGATTTGTAAGATTTGACAGATCAATAGGAAGATGTCACAGTTAAGAAAGTTTTATTTCAGGAGTTCAGTCAAAGCTGTTTATTTAGGAGCAGCTGACTCGACAGTCCCACTGTGGATGGATGCCTGAGTTAGCAGAGCCAAGCAGAATCAAAGCCTTTGCCCTAAAAAGTTGGCAGTGAAATCACAGTACATCCCACCCTGACACTATGCAATATTATTAACTGATATGAGCTTAGATTTGGGGTAAGAAGGACAGATGTCTAAAGCATGTGCAATCCATGAGACTGGGCTGGCCTTCACTGTCTTGTGAGTGGTATAGTTTTGATAGGGTGGCCTAGATGAAGGCAGTTACTAAGGTAACAAGTGACTGCACATAGTCTTAGCAGCTCTGCTGATGCTCATTTGGTTCTGCTACCAGGTTTCAAAGTTAAAGTATTCTTCAAAAAGTACCTTTTAATCCTTTTAACTGATTGTCAGTTATTCTGAGAAGGAATGTGTCATTTTTATTTGAAACCTAAATAAGATTATCCTCTATATATTCAATTGAAAATAGAAAATATTTAATTCATATTTTCCCAGTTCTTTTTATTGGACTTTTTTGTACTTAGCTAGGGCTAGGAAAGCCTTTAGCTATGTGCAGTGCTGGCTCAGCCCTTTCTACCAACTGAGTATGACATTTCCAACTACTGAACTTGGATTTATATTGACAAAGCTGTACTCGTTGTCACATAACATCAACAACACAGCCCTTCCTCCTCTTCACCCCCAGACGCCTATTTTCACAAAGAAGTTTAACACGATTTTCCAGAGATCTCTAATTTATAATCAGGATGTAGCTTAGCCAAAGCCTTGAGGAATGTGGCTCAGTGATTTAGTGTGACAGAAATGGATGAGGAACAGATGTAGAACAGTGAAATTCTGTTATAAAAAATGTAAATTATTACTGGTATTGAATCCAGAATCATCAGTAAACATCCATCAGGAACCTACTACAGGCTATCATGGTGTCTGCCATTAAAGATTTGGTCGCAAGGCCAGACACATTACACAATAATGGCAGCCTGTGACCCCGTTAGAGGTAGTTCAGGATGAAAGCGTCTCAGCATAATTCAAAGGTTTTGTCTGAATTTTATACCAGAAAAGAGAAAGTAAATCAGTCGGTCCTGCAAATAAGCATGAGATTATACCAAACAGGAGGCCACTGAGGCCAGGGCAGCTGCTGGGGGCTGGGGAAGGAGAAGCTGCAGAGGCTGCATTCTGTGCTCTTCACCACTGACAGGGTAGATGCCCTCCTTCAGGTGTTGCTCCTCTGAGGTGAAAATGAATTGCCAATTCTGAAGCTTGTAGGCCTGTGACCTTGATGACATTCATTTGCATCTGATGCTGTGCTGGGCTGCTTTTGTTCTCCTAGTTAAGAAGAAATTTGTTTTGCTAGGCTAAGGCCAACAAAAGCAATGAAAGGCTACCTGATTCTTGACCTGATTAGAGGATGTCTTAGTATTTCAAAATGACTTAAGCTCATAATGACTTCATTAAGTTCAGAAACAAATGTTGGCACATGCAGGCTCCATAGAGCCTTAAGTACATGAGGAAATGACCATTCATTTCTCCCCTTCTGTGCTGTGTATCGCACTACAGGGAAGCTTCAGCGCCATAAATATAGTTTTCAGTGTGGAAGCAAGAACCATGTTTCAACTGTCTAAGGAGTTGCTGTGGAAACCAGGCATCACTCAGAGTAACCAAGCAACACTACCATTGTAAATGTGATGAACTTACAAAAAAAGTGTTAACAATCATGTTTCTCTTAACTTAAACTTGTGTCTCAATCCTAAAAATAGAAAAGCATAAATTTAAGGCTGAAATATTTGTTTAAATAACTCAACAATTCAAGAAATGCTATTTTAAAATCCCTCTAAATATAAGAGATAAAAAGAGGGTTATTTTTTTCTCTTGTGCCATGGTAGATGTTTTATTATCTCCAGCATTGTAAGAGCCCTGAATACCCACATGACAAAAAAGGAGTAGGGATCAGATGGAAACCTGATCCTACATAGAAATTATGCTTGATGAGGCAATTTGTGTAAGACACACTAAAGGTCAAATCTGGCAGCTGATAGATCCTTATGTAAGAGCATAACTATGCCTATAAAGTCAGACATGGTTGTATACCTCATCAAAGAAGAAGTAGAAAGGAATACACTGTTTCTATGCTTGGAAGTTTCTGAAAATTTGAAATGTTTGTTAGCTCATACTCTTTGTAATCATGGTGGAGCAGAAATAGATAATACTTAGACTATACTGGCACATGCTTTTGATATATTTTAACATAACAAATCAATGTTTTATTAAAAATTGTATAAAACACCTAAACTGTGGAGGTCAGGAAGCTTGTTAACAACATAATTTGAGTCAACAATAAAAATTTAAAGGCCTGGAACTAATAGATTGCTTTTCCTATAGGCAATTTTCTAGGACACATAATTACAGAACATCTAAGCTAACAATAGAGGCCTCATGTGTTTTCCTTGGCAAACAGATGGTTCAAAATTCACACTGAAGTCTTATGAAAATAAAGTTCTTTAATCAGGATACTTAGCCTGAGTAGAGAATCAACCTCAGTGGTTCCAAATAAGACAAGTGTGTCTACCAACTGGAACAACCTTCCTCCAAATTAAATTTGAAACTGTTCATATACTGTATGAAATAGTCATTAAACTTTCAGTATTTAGAGCTATGCAGTATCATGATCATATTAACTATAATATGGAAAAATATTTTAAATAATAATCTTATTATATTTTTAAAAAAATCTTAGCATTTGCCAACAGGTTGAAAACAAACAAAAAAATCTACGAAGAACAATTTGTAACAAAGCATATCTAACTGTCTCAACTGTCTTATTCCCTTCTTAGGATCCAGAGGTGGTACAAGTTGGACAAAAGCTGGCAAGAAGGAGACTTTTGGATTTTTTAGTTATTCTTTTTGATTATAATTAACCACAAAGCAGTTTCTATTGAAACAATGTCTAGACTTCAAATAAAATCAGTTTATTAGTAAGCAGTTATTTGCTCTTGCCTGGGGAAAAGATAATTTCCCATGAAAACTGTTCTACATATGTCAGAGGTAAGCATGCTATTATGTATCAACATAATACTGATAAAATTACATCCTACACTTCTGTTTGAATTTTCACTAAAAGCAAATCAAAGTTTCTATCTTTTCCTTTTATTGAAAATAGACTCTTCTCATACAATATATCTTGATTATGTTTTCCCACTCTCTACTCCTCCTAGTTCCCACTGCCACCATTTCTCCTCTCCAGATTCATTCCATTTTTGTCTCTCCTTAGAAATAAATAGGCTTCTAAGAGATAACAACCAAACATGGCAACTGAAAATGTAATAAGATAAAACAAAAACCATCTCATTGAGGTTTGACAAGGCAACTGAACAGAAGCAAGAGACCCAAGAACAAGCATAGGATGAGATAGCCACTCACATATCAGAAGTCCCCAAAAATACTAAGCTGTAAGCTTTTACACACACACACACACACACACAAACAAATAAACATACACATATACAGATATAATACATACACATATATATATATATGTATATATGTAATATAGATAATTACATATATATACTTATATATATGTAATATATATATATATAAATGCATATACATGCACAAATACATACACATATATTTATATATATGGAGAGAGAGAGATCCTAATCTAAATCCCTGTTGCTCTGTTCTTGCTACTTTAGTCTTTGTGAATTAATATGGGCATTGCTTGGTTGGTTCAGAGGATCTTGTTCTCCTGGTGTCCTCCATTCCCCTCTGGCTCTTGCCCCCTACCCTGTAGGATTCTCTAAACTCTGAGAGGAAGGATTCAATGGAGTCATTCCATCTAGAGCTGTGTCCTCCCAGGACTCTGTCTCCACACGTTGTCTGCCATCTGTTTCTGTCTGTTGCAGGAGGAAGCTTCCCCTCATTTTTATTGCCTTCATATATTACAGGGAGCTTCCAATGCACTAGTTGTCCATGCTATCCCTGAAGTGTCCCTCCTCTCTAACTGTCTATCCCTGCTCCTTCAACTCTATCACCTCTCCAGCTCCCCATCTGAACCTCTCATTTACAGCCCCATGCACCCTAGCCCACTCATAAAATCTGTATATTTTCTCTTCCTAGGGAGATTATATGTTTCCCCGTTCTGAAAGACCCCCAGGACTGGGGAGCTCTTTACTCGAGTCTCGGGACAACGCGACCACCCAATGACTCACGAGAGACCAAACTTGCTGTAATCACATGAGGTTTATTCCACATCTGGGGTCGAACTCATAGCCTGACAGGCCAGAGGAGTTCGACCACTAGCAAGAGGAGTAAGCGGTATTTAAAGGAAAAAACCACAAACTAG
>NW_022196903.1:10175307-10238243 GCF_008632895.1 Mastomys coucha
TACAGAGACTTCCTATGCCTTCCTTAAGTAAAGGTTATACATTAATGCATTTCCATTAACATGCTTTTCACAAATTTCTAAATTCAGTCTTTCAGTTCCCTTTGTCTAAACATAACTTCTTCGGTCTACAGATTATAAAGTGGTTATCATTTATTTTATGACTAATATCCACATATAAGTGAATACATATTATATTGATCTTTCTGGGCTTGGGTTACCTTACTCATGAAAATTGTCTAGTTCTGTCTACAAATTTCATGATGTTGTGTTCTTAATAGCTGAGTAACACTCCATTGAGCAAATGTAACAAGATGGTCCAAAAAAAATGTTGCAAGTTTTCAAGCATTTCTATGGTTGTTCATCCAACTCAGCAAAGGTTGTGCTTTATATGCCTAGGAAAAGTAGAATAAACACAAAAACCAAGGCATATGTGCATCCATAAGGTGTGTTTCAAAGGGTATTATAGTACTGTTAAAAATAATGACATGTTAAACACTTGAAATTGGCACTACTATTTATAAAGGAAATATTAATAAAAATTACATCAATATTCCATCTCACTTTATCACAATGACAGTCATCAAAAAAATAACTAATATTGGTTAGGATATAGACAAAGGGGAGCCTTTAGCCACTAATCCTGGGAATGTGAAGAAGTCCAGCTTCTATGGAGCTTAGTATGAATGTTCCTCAAGAAAATAAAAATGAACCCACTATATGACCCTAAAGACTCTAAATCAAGATGACATAGAAATACTTGCATATAAATCTCTATTTAAGCACTTTTCATAATAGTTAAGTTATGGAATTTGCTATGCTGTCTATCAACAGGAAAATAGAAAAAGAAACTCTGGCTCATATATACAATGTCATGCTAAATAAGAGCTGCCACTTAAAAACAAATGAAGCTATGTCATTTGGAGGACCATGGATACACCAAAAAGTATTCATATTAAGAGAATTAAATCAATCTCCAGAAAATGTTATATATTTTCTCATTCCTGGGTTCTACATATTTTGTAGATATATAATTAATCTGCTTATAGATGGCATTAAAGTAAATGTAAATCTGTCTAGAGGAATAAATAGGGCAGAGAGAAAAGGGTGGCAGAGGATATGGGAGGATATGCTTAAGTTAGATTTATATATTAGCATGAAAATATCCTGGTGTAACCTAGAATACTAAAGTAACATAAATGAAAATAAAAAATAAAAGTTTACATCTCGCATAGTAACCTATATAGAGCTATGCTAGTCCCTGGAGGGACATAATCATTTTCTAGGCAACAATTTTCTTTTTGAGTGAGTTTGATCTATATCAATCTTCTTGTAGCTGTATCAAGATTTGCCTTTGGTTTTCAGTTGTGAAAATAAACAGATTTGAAACATAAATATGATAAAACGTCATGATGGTAGAGTATTCATTTAATATAAATACTGAGTAGAAAAGCTGTTTTACCAGGATGTCTTATGTTTTGGACTTCTCTCAGCTATGTTCCAGATGAGAAATCTTAGCAATTACAGGGACAGTCGGTTGAATTTACTAGATCTGAAAGAATCCAAACATTGGCATGTTCGTGGAGCTTGGCATCATCTGAAATGCAGCAGCTGTCTGGGAAGTCTGGACTAAAATTATCAAGCTGGCACAATCTCATCTATTTTGTGACATATTCAAGCTCGCTCCTAACACATGGTCTTCTGGACAGTGTATAGGCCATGCCACCATATTTGTAGTGGTAACAGTGACTACTATTCACTCTGCTTTCCCCTAGTTTGAACAGTGTGTTAGCTGACTGCCAAAGGAATCTTGGAACAGTCATTTAAGGGTGCTTGCAGAGAGTCTCACTGGGAAGATTTTCTTTTTCACATTTCCTTCCTTCATTGTAGCAGAATTTAAATTGGTTTAATAGCTCACCATAATGCATGAAAGAGTTTGTAGCTTTGAGAAGCTATAATGCTGTTCATATTAACAAGAAGTCTTAGGAAATACAAAAAAATGATATTATTTTAGTACATTATACATGTTATCTTCAAGGAAAGAAAAAGATGCACTATTCAGATTTAACTGTCAATGCTCTTATCTAGCATATTAAGAAAGGGAGATTTATAGTTTCAAATAAAATGTTGGGCTGAGAACTTAGCTCACTGGAAAAAGCAATTGCTTTCTGTGCACTAGGCTCGGGACTTTTCAATCCTAGGCACTAAAATTAAAGGTAAAATGCTGGATGCTTTACAGAGTATAAACTAATATATCTTTTACTTGAATGGAAAAACATTATGTTTAAAAGAAATTTTCTTTTTATATAAAGTGCAGTATTTCTCCAAACAGGTTTTTTTGATGAACTTGGTGACTAGTTTCATTGATTTTTAGTTCTCTAATCCTTATGCTTAGATAAAGCTGAAAACTGGGAGAAGCCAATAGACAGAGAAGTTCCAGCTAAAGCTGGCTTTTCTAATTTATAAGAGAAGAAGAGGAACAACTTATTGTAAAATAAAGTAACACAGAATAAAACTCTTGTCCCTACAACTCTTTACTCCACCTCTCTTTTCCCTCTCTAATCACAGGCCTTCTGCTGCACTAATATTTTAATGTAATTGGACAGGGAAAATCCTGTAACAAATAATTAAAATAGTTATTTTAGATGGTAAAACAAAAGAGTGTTAGATAGGTCAGAAAGGGGGAGTATCTTTGGAAGAATGAGACGGGGGAAATGAATATGAACAAAAAAAATTGTATAAAGTTTTCAAAAAATTAACAACAGTAAAATTTAGCATAAAATATATATATTTTTAATTTTGAGATTATAATTACAACATTTCTCCCTTCCATTTTCTTTCTTCAAACCTTTCCTTCCTGATCCTCTCCTTAAAATTCATGGCCTCTTTGTTTTTATTATTGCATTAATTCATATTATATTATATATTGTATATGTTATATATTATCATCATACATTATTTTATATAATATGTGTTATACTGTATTTATATACTACACATTATTCATACATTCCGTATTCTATATTATGTGCATTCCTAGACTTAACCTGTTCTACCTGTACAATGTTACATGTATGTATGTTTTCAGGGCTGACCATTTGCAATTAGAAAACCAATTGATGTGTTTTCCTCTGGGGAAGCCCACCTCTCCAGCTCTCAGCTTATCTCAATTGCTTAACTACTTTGTATAGAGAAAATATAACCTGGGTTTTTCCCCATCTATTTTGGTATGTTCTTTGGTGTCCTCCTTGTTCACCCCACATTTGAGCAGACATGTTATGTGCCTTTATGGGTGCAGCAACTGACATTTCTAAGAGAAACCCTGATTTTCCTCTAGTCTTCTAGGTCTTTAAAAATCTTTCTGTCCCCTATTCTACAATGTTCTGTGAACCTTGTATGTAGGTGTTGTATTGTAGATGTATATTTTGGGGCTGGGCAGATTGATGGGTTGTGGTAATCTGCAGTGGTCTCAATCTATTACAAAGGGAAATTTCCTTGATGAGGAGTGAAGACTATACTTATCTGAGAGTATAGGAACAACCATTTATAATTGTTGTTGGAGTTTACTCTGCTTTAGTGAATTAGTTTTAGATTCTCCTATAATAACCATGACTTCACTAACATGGAATATTTAGGTTGGATTCAAATACCAGGCCTGATTTCCCTCTCATTTAACGAGTCTTAAATCCAATTAAAGAGGTTTAGATATTGCAACAAAATGTGTGCCACTACTTCTCCCTTAGGGTCATCATGCCAAGTTGGTCATTTATGTGGTTCGTAGGCATCATGGTTGGATAGGACTCCCTCCCTCCCCTCCTTCAAAAATAAAATGGTTACTTTTTCATAAATTTGATAGCAGTTAATTCTAATAAAATAAAAGTGAAGAAATAAAAACATTATGAAATAGTATTATAAATTTAAGGGAATCTGACACTGTACATATCATATGTATCTACATACACTTTACATGTATATTATGTACAATATACATATACATGTTATATATGTATGTATATGTATGCAATGAAAACCCTAATTAAGAGAGTAACATTTGTTTAAAATAACAATTTTTGGAAAACCTTTTAGATATTTTCATAATCCTTCACATTTCAATTATGATTTATATTGATTCTCTAGGAAAACTGCTCAGTTCTAAGAACAAAGCATATATACATTATATACATATATACATTAAGATCCAGGTCAATCAGAAACAGAAATATATATTTAAAAGAAAATTATTCAAGGAACCAAACATCATGAACACATATTAATTTTTTAAAGATTTATTTATTTATTTATTTATTTAATGTATAGGAGTACACCATTGCTCTCTTCAGACACACCAGAAGAGGGCATCAGATCCCATTACAAATGGTTGTGAGCCACCATGTGGTTGCTGGGAACTGAACTCAGGACCTCTGAAAGAGCAGTCTATGCTCTTAACCCCTGAACCATCTCTCCAGCCCAAACACATATTTCTTGATAAGAAATATAGCACCCCACTCCCTGGAATGGAATGAAGTAAGAAAGAGAGCACACTTGAAATCTTTTTTCTGTCACCTTGGATTTCAACATCATGTTTCAAGAAATAATTCATGTGCTTTTGAGACCTCTAAAAGTCTAGTCTGTGGGACATCATTGTTTTGTTTTGTTTTCATCTAAGTTTCTGCTTTAGTTACAGAATCTTAAATACCTTTTTGTTCTTTTTTGTTCTTAAAACTGAAAATCAATATAAATCAAAATTGAAATTTGAAGAATTATGAAAATATCTAAAAGGTTTTCCAAAAATTGTTATTTTAAACAAACGTTACTGTCTTAATTAGGATTCCCATTTCTATGAGGAGATACAATGTCCGAGGCAACTCCTATAAAAGACAATATTTAATTGGGGCTAGCTCACAGGTTCTGAGGGTCAGTCCATTATCATCATGGCAGGCATCATGACAGCATGCAAGTGGCCAATAGTGCTAGAGGATCTGAGAGTTCTACATCTTGTCCAAAGGCAGACAGGAGATTAGATTGACATCCTTGGGAGGCTAAAAGGAAGCTCTTTTTGCCCACCTCCACAGTGACACACAATGAGACCATACATCCTAATAGTGCCACTTCCTGCACTAAGCAAATACTACCACAGTTACCAAGTAGAATTGAAATTATATTTCCCAAAATGATATTTTTATTTATTTCATATAGGTTTTAGACTTATAAGCGTTTTGTCTGGGTATGTGGATATAAGTGTGAGACTCTACAAAATGGAATCAACAAGTTCCACAGTATACTTGATACCTACTTTAACAATCTGTCTTCTGTGGTTGAGGCTAATGTATAGAATCTCAACAATTTTTAAACACTTGTCTTCAAACTAGCTCATTGGTTCTACAAGAAAATATAATGGAATAGCATGGTAAGTTATAATTAACTATATTCTGTCAACTTGACTCATGCTCAATAATTTTTAATACTATGTTCTTTAATTTGGAAGTTTTCCAAACTGTAATCCATATAGATATAAATTAATCAAAATACATAGTGATTATTCTCTTAAAAGTTATACATTATAAGATTGCTTGATACATAATGGAAACTTCTATTAGAAAGTCTAAATGAAGAATGGCAATAACATACTAAATCAATGACAAGTTAATTGGCTGAATTTTTATTCAGTATTTTAGTCTAATGAATAAATAACTGAATTTATAATCCTAAAATTCTAATTCATACAAAAGAAATTAATATCAAGATATGAAAATATTTGTGTATGTGAATGCAGCCTTGTTGTCATATTTGTTCAGAAACAGAACCATGCTATTTAATTGCTTATTTTTCATTCAGAAGAAAATTACTAATTTTTCAAATAAAAGCATTCTGGTAATGATTTACAATTAATAGACATTTAGAAAACATTCTATTTCATTATTGTAAAGTGTGTTTAATGGAGTTTAGTCTAAGAATTGACTTTTGTTATGCATTAATAGAAAAAGGTATATTTTTAACAGGGTATGAGAATAGACATGTAAGGTTCCCAATTCAAACTTTGTTGGCAAATATATATTTCAAGACAAGTTGGAACTGACTTTTGTGTGGAAAAGAGCATCTTTTTTTTCAAAAAAAATTTTAAAATAAAGCTTAATGCAAGTAAATATAAAAAATAAATTTACACATTGTCAATATGTAGAACTTTCTATAAATTTTATGAGAGGATCCATAAAACTTGCTGTCTTTCCTGTAATGGTAAGTTTGTGCAATGGGTTTTTCAACATTCTCAACTGTGTGTGAGCAGTATTCAAGGATTTGAGATAAGGGGTTAGTGTTGCTCTTTAGTTATTTATAGAGAATATTGTAGCCAAAACTGCTTGCATACTATATGGTTTGGATGGCTTTGCAAGTTAAAGTAAATTAATGGCTACATAATTCAGTGATTAAAGGATATTATAGCTGTCGGGTATTCACACCGCTCAAGTAGCAGGGAAGGCTTTCCTGGAATTGGACTCCATTTGTAAACTTTGTATACTTTGTAAACATTGTCAACCCTCTAAGCAGGAAAGTGTTCAGACCCTTGCACTAGGGAGCTTCAACAGTCAGGGCCCTTCCCTAGACCACCCTGTCATAACATTTCCAGCTTTTGTCACAAAGGTCATCTCCAGCCCCTCAACAAGACCCCGCACCAAGATTTTGCTAATTTTAGTCAAACAGTCTGAACAAATAAATCATCAATCCCCAAGTTTCCCATAGAAACCCACCAATCCCTAAACTTCCCACAGAAACCAACCAATCCCTGAGCACGAAAACCCATCAATCCCTGAACAGGAAAACCCAATAATTTTCACCCTGGAAATCTCTGCTGTAGAAAGCTCCACTCCCTTAAGAAATCCTATATAAGCTCTGCCCTTTATCCAATTCACAGTTGTCAGCATCTTCCCAAGAGCAGAGGCTGGATTTGTTCCTCCACGCCTTGGACCCTCCCAATAAGTCACTTTATGAGATTTGCTGTCCAGTGTGACTCAGCCGAAGAAGCCAATAACCAATGAAGAGAAAGAAGGGAAGAGATGAAGAAAAGGATCAGGGTTGAGGCTCCTGAGTGCCTCAGCTCAGCTAGGGATTCTCTCCCCTGGGAGCTGGAATGCTTCTGCTGAGGATGCTTTCTCTCAGATCTAAGGGTTTTCTGGGGTCTCCTGTCTCAGGATGCCCCCTTCCATTGGGATACCTTCACCCCTCAGAACTGCATGGTTCCCGGGGTTCCGAGTCCTATGGCAACTTCCCATATGAACAGGTAGACCAAAAATAGTAGGTTTATATCTTTCTCTAGTGGAATTTTTGAGAGAACTATGGGATATGATTGTAGTTTGTTTTATAAAAAACACTTATCATTTGGTGCCTTAAATTTAAACTACTTGAAATATGGACATCTGAAATAAACCTCTGATCCGGTTGTCTTCTTCTCCACATAGTTAATTGTGCTGTATACCAAAAAAAAAAAAAAAAAAAAAAAAAAAACCACAAAGCCTCAATAAAGCAATTTTATATGGGGCTGGTTTGTAACCATTGCAGTCATCAGGATTTACACATTACATTTTCTGTCCTTGTTACACTGTCAATCAAGCTTCTCACAGTCTTGAGAGATTAACAGTGGAGAGTGACCACTAGGGGTTTCTAGGGCTGCCACAAAAAAGTACCATAAACCAGAAACTGTAAAATGTAAAAACTTTTGTCTCACATTGTTGCAGGTGAGAAATCTACACTCTTACTTCTTTAGAAATTTTAGGGAAATTCTTCTTAGGTTGTTAGCTTCTGGTGACTTGTGGTCAATTTTAGCATTCTAGAAATGAGTGACATACATTTCAAATCTCTTCCTTCGTGATTATATGGTATTATTCCTGTGCTTCTGTCTGCACGCATATATCTTCTTATGATAAAACAAATCACATTAGATAGCATATAGAATAGCATATTGCATAGCATATAGGATAACACATTGGATAAATTGGATAATGAGTCCTTCCTATTCTAGAACACTGTCATCATAATCAATTGTGTCTACAATGTCAGTTGTTTTACAAAAGTTTAAGAATTCACTATCTCTTTAAAAAGGACATACTTGAACATATGACAGCAACCAGGATGGCATTACAGATAACTTTTATATCATAGACTTTTTTAAACACTGTACAAAACATGTATATAATGGATAATAATCCATCAAATGCTGCAAAGAAACTTCCATATTATACTGTTTCACATATATTACTTATGATTATATTTAATTCTTATATAGGATAGTATTACTCCAATTTTTCTAGAAAAATTAAGATAAATTAGTTACCTAGGATACAAAATGCAAAATGTATTAGAATTTGGGTCTATAGATTCAGGTCTTTCTAATTACAGGGTTTCAATATTTGAATGGCATAATTAGTGATACTATCTTGATTCATGTGTGGTACAAATGAGAAGTTATATTAATTACTAAAATTATTGCATCCAGAATGTGCAGAGAGCAGATCAATAGATTCAGTTCGTTCATGTTGCAATCATGTTTCCCTTCTCCAGTTGAAATGATGTTTCCATCCCGTGCATATATTGAATAATCATAATAATGTCAGCATGAGGCAAACAACAATCTTGTGCTTCTCTTGAGCCTTGAGTTTCCCTATCAGACTGTTACTGCAAAGTATATAATTAATAGCGTCCTATAAAATCATATGGCATTTATTAAAGTATTAAGCAAAGAATCTCTATGAAAAGTCAGAATAGATATGTTTTATGATTTGAAGATCTTGGAAAATAGCTTACTTAGTAAACTATTTTCTGTCCAAACATGAGATCCCAAGTTTGACCTTCAGCATCAACATGAATGGGTGTTATATAAGTGTGTCTATAACATAACACTGAAGAAGTGGAGCTAAAACAAAACAAAACAAACGAACACCTAGGGCTTTGCATGGTAATCCCACCCCAGTAAACAAAGTGAGTTCCAGGTTCAATAACACAGTCTGTCTCAAAAAAAAAAAAAGAAAGAAATGAGGTGTAAAATATGCATAAAAATATGGATAACGATAAATTTTATAAGACTCTACCCCTAAATTGAGAGCTACAGGCAAAAATCAATTGCAACAGAGAGAAAAAGAAGCAGTTTTAATTATTCTCTCTCTCTCTCTCTCTCTCTCTCTCTCTCTCTCTTTCTCTCTCTCTCTCTCTCTAAAATACAAGACCCTTATACAACAGGGTCATCTCTAAACACATGCAAATATAGGCAATGCTAAAGCAGTTCAGTAGGTTTTATGTATTTATGGTTTTACATGTTATATACAATATGTGAAACATTATGTATGTATGTATATATATATATGTATATATATATATGTATATATATATAATAGATACAGAAGAAGAAAGAATGAATTTGAGAGGAGTGGTTAGAGAGATACAATAGGAGGTGGCATGTGAAATTGCAAATACAATGTAACTTACATGAAAAATTCTCAAATAAATACATTTGAAAACATAAATGGACTTGTTCTATATAGAAAAAATTGAGACAACTTGTGAGACATTTTATAAATTCTAACATGAGGTAATTTTATACATGAACCACATTTACTTCATTCTATGGTTTCCTTATAAAATACCAGTTGACACTTAATATAGGCATTGGAAGGCTGATAGAGACTTTGATTTTGTATGGGCACTCATTTGAATTCCCCACATATATGCACATGTATGTTCAATCATTAAGAAAATGTTCACTGGTACAAAGAATAGATTTTACTGAGGATACAAAGTAAGTTTTTATTTTTCTTATAATGTTTCTACACATAAATTTAGTGTATACCCCCTGCCTCTAATACAAACACACACATACACTTATACACATTCTTGCTCACATATCAAAATGTATACAAACACACATGCTAGACAGTCCATTTGCAAAAACTTATCCCACACATACACATTCAAAATAATCTACTTTATGAGGCTGTAGAAAAGTCTTAGCAGTTTAAAGTGCTGGCTGATCTTCCATGGGAACATGACTTAATTCCCAGAACCCATATGGTGGCTAACAACTGTCTATAACTCAAGGTATAGGGAATTTGAAGATCTCTTTTGGCCTCTGTGGGTACCAGTGCACAGACATAAATGCAGACAACATGCCCATTTACATAAAAATGTTAAGCAACATCAATAACAACAAGCAAACTTCTTTGTGTTTTGAGGATGAGGCAGCTTTTATGTAGATAGGCATAGACAATATGCAAACAAATTAGTAATTCATGTTCCAGTATAATTTTGTTAGTGTACACTTAGAATAGATTTTCACATAATATTTGTGTATATAATTATTATTTTCATAATATTTTCAAACCAATATGTTGTTAATTTGTAGGTCATAATACAACAGCCTGCAAGTTTGACTGGTCTGTGTAAAAGAGTTTTCCATTGCTTAATATAGTGGAAAGAATATTTGTTTCTAATGTACACTCGCAGCCTCCATAATTTAGATATGATATCGCTAAAGGGGAAAAAATAAAGTCAACCAAATCAGAATGAATGAATAAGTTGGTACAATATTAGACAGTGAAATGTACTGATTTTATAGTGTGTCTTTACAAAAAGAATGTTTCTTAGAAGAAATAGTGAAGCAGTTTATAAATGGGTGTTTGAAATAAATATTTAAAATAAGTTGATTTATCCTTTGTTCAAAAAATTAACACAAAGAAATGTGAAAGGGAAGGGAAAAGAGGAAGGAGGGGTACAAACAAATAAGTCAGACATTTTTTCCCTATTTTATATTTGCTGTCTCTGATGATTTATTACATTCTATAAAAAAAGTAACTATATTAAACTTTCCTTTAGTGAATACATTAATGTCAGCATTATCATAAAATATGCTATTAAATCTTTCAAAACATAGAAACTGGATATGATTTTCCCTTATGTTATATTCATTCTTCTTAATGGGCTGTGAAGTTCCAAAAAACTAGTTTTAAAAAATGGAGAATTTGAGGCAAATATAAGTGTTGCTACTATACTAGGGAACTGCATGCGAAATCATTGCTGAAAATTAAATATTCTTCTGGCTGCAGCCATTGACTCACTGACCGAGGTAAACACTGTGATCAGTGAAATATGTTGCTGGGACGAGTAACGTTGAAATCGAAAAGGATTAATTTGGAAGGCTGTGGATAGGAGCAGTGCAGTCCGTAAACCTTGCATCCTGTCATAATCCAGTGCAGCAATGATGTAGTCATGAGCAACAGAGAAGGAAATGCTTCTTCACCAGTATTACTGATCAATATCAGTCATTTTCTACATGAGTTCAGGTAGGAAAAGGCATTGTAAACCACAGAGGCCATTTGGATTAAGATGGTTATCACTTCTTTCTGTGAACCAAAAAGGAAAGTAATTAGCATATTCAGGTATGTTTCTCCAGCCAAAAAGAAACTATGTAGTGTAATTCAATGATAAAAAGTTTTACAGTTTAGAAATGATTTTATGAATTTTCCTGTTTGTTTGCATGGCATATAGAAATTATATTTTGTGGCTAAACTAACAACTCTATATCCTGTAAGGACATGTATCACAAATAGGTGGCTTAGTTCTTTCTACTTAAAATAGACTTCCTTTTCCTCTAAGCCCAGTCCTCATTCTCTAGGAATTTACTTTAGAAAATTCACAAATGTAAAGTACATTATATTGCATGTACTCTTAAAGCCAACAGGACCTTTTTACCCCAGCTTTTGTGGGAAGGCAGGAGACTAACTTGGGTAACACCTTGCTCCATCACAGTCTTCAGAGATTTTTCAAAGTTATCTTGTCCTTTAATTGTGCAAGGTATTTCAGTACCCCTGCTTAAATTCACTTGAGCTGGAATAAAAGTATCCTAAAAGTAGCTTAAAAAATTTTAATTTAGATTTGATTTTCTCTTAAAAATACACTTGTTTTTCCATGCTTATATAAGAATATATGTGATAAATGAAATTATGCAGTGTTTAATTTAGCAAAGACAACCATGATTGTCATAAATATTGTAAGGATATTCTAGAATCCATTGAATTGAGAGAAAAATTGTGTTAAAAATCAGAGTTTCCATACTTTTATACCTATAACTTCCTTTCTAAAATTTAGTGGGCTCCAAATGTACTTTTTGCATTATTGACTTCTATTCTAAATAAAACAAATATACCTAAAGATTTGCTTTTAATGTGTATGTATACTTACTCATCTATGATTATATCACTTAATTTTTGCTATAATCTCATAAAGTAGAAGGTATTTTGATATAATAAAATGAGAAAAGATACAGAATAAAAAGATGAATACATTTAAGTGCATGGAAAATTTACCATCTCTTTCTTATTTCCTCAGTTTTTCTATGGTTTCCGTGGCAGATAATAAATGGACTTCCTTGCCTTCATGGCTTTTCACTCTTCAATGTCTCATTTTGTTTATAACATATCTGACAAAAACTCAACAAACTATGCATTAGACTCACCCAAAAGTAAACAACTAAAATATGAGGTTTACCTAATTCTATTGTAACTGGTTATGCCATGTTTGGTTGATACTTCCCTATTGAGTTCTGCTATTTTCTGAAGGGAATCAGGTAGAGTGGATCTAGGAAAGAGGAGAGGTATTGAAGTAGTGGGGGCTGGAAGGAGAGAGTGGAGGGGAAACTCTAGTCAGGATATAATATATAAAAGAAGAATAAAGAAATTAATTAAACATATACAACTAAAATATAAACAAGAGCAGATATTTCATAAAGCTAGACCATTTAAATAGTCATTGAGAAGTACCAGTTAAATCAAAACCTGTGTGTTATGACCTCTGGGTGGTGTATATCAGATATTCTGTATATCGAATGCTTACTTTATGGTTCATAAGAGTAGCAAAATTATAGTTAGGAAATAGTAACAAAATAATTTTATAGTTGGGGATCATCACCCTTTAAGAAATTGCATCAAAGAGTTGTAGCCATAGGAAATAATATGTTTCTTCATCACGTAGAAGGCTGAAATGAAGATAGCAGGCCAACATAGAGTATTGGCAGAGATGTAAAACAACTCAGCTCTGACACATGGGTAAGTGTGGAATCATAAATTCTCTAGCAGGTAAACACAAGGGAATGTGGATGATTAGATATTATAACATATCTACAATGAAACCCTCTCAGGAAACTCTTGAAGTGGATGAAAATCACAAGCGTGAGAGACAGATGTGTGTGTGTGTGTGTGTGTGTGTGTGTGCGCGCGTATGAGAGAGAGAGAATGAATAACTTCGTAGAATTATGCTTGTGTTCTCTGAGTAAGAATGCCCTGAGGTATTACTTCAGAGCATCCTTAAGAACCAGGAAGGCAATGCTTGTATTCTTATCTTTATGGTTTACATACTACTACTAAGAGAACTACTGCTACTAGTACTAGTACTAGCACTACTACTACTACCACTACTACTACTACTACCACTACTACTACTAGTTGATTCAGCATGTAAGAAAGTTTTTCAGTTACCCTAGAAATTCATATACAAAAGAAAAAGAAGGAAATAAGAAAGAAAGAAAGAAAGACAGAAAGAAAGGAAAGGAAAAAAGAAATTCTTAAAAAGTAACTATGCATTATTAAAATTACAGAGTAAATTACATGAGTAGATTTCTACTTAACTGTTCTTCAGTCTAGGTACATACAATTAACAGTGATACCAATGAACTTTTAATTAATTGGTGAGAATTAATAAGAGGAACTATATAAACATGTTAATATAAATAACAAAAAGGAAGCCCTCTTATGCTAAAATTGTATCATTTCTTGGCCTTTAGGCTAAATGTAGAAAGAGTGTAACTGAATATTTCACCAAGGGATGGTGAAATTAGAAAATCCTCAGTTAGCACCAATAATGTGTGAAATATTAATGAACCACTAAATAATTATGTCAGCAAAATACAAAGAAAGTAATAGTAACTTCATGGTGTACAGAACTAGGAGACACAATGAGATCAAAGAGCATCTTGTGTTCCTGGGAAATCACACTTGGCAGAAACACAAAAATACACTTGGGGTATTACTGCAAAAAAAATATACAATCTCTATTTAATAATGAGGAAGCATAAGACTTGCATTGTCTTACATAAAACATGATGCTAAGATGTTAATCTGGAGTTAATAAAACTTCCTACACAGAAAAAATGGCCTATCTGTACTGTGGAAAGTATTTATCCATGGCAAGTAGGTTCTATAAAGCTTAAATATTTCAAAATAGCTAACATTATAAGTAAGGTTGTGTATTTAATACAACTTAATAACAGACTGCTCAATAGTTAAAACAAATGTAAAGTGCAATTTCCTCAATTTCTTTGCCAAACCAAATTGTCTGGGAAGAAAGATAAATTTGTTATAAGTATTTGCTTATATTAAATAGAACCTAAAACACCTGTAACACCTAGAGGTTCATCTGGCTTCATTATCAAGATGACATAGCTTTTCATAATTTAAAAGGTTTTGCCAGTGAATTAAGAATTATAGAATGAAATCAACCTGCCTGCATTTTTTGCTTTATTTTCACTGCTTGGAGGCACAAAACAGAAAACGAGTCCATTCTGTTTGTCCAGGAGTTAGAATCATATTATTCACCTTAACAGTATTTCCTTTAAGGCAGTCCTGTCAGTGCACTGAGATTAGTGGGAGGCTTTGAGCACCTTGAAGCAGGGCCAAATGAACCCAAGACTCACTGGCAATGGTTTGAGTGCTGAGCAATAGTAAGAGTTACAACTCTTTCTCTGGGATTTTATTGTTGTTCTGTGGTAGAGAAAAAAGTAATTTATCCCTGAATTACTCTGGCAGCCACACCCCTTCTTACCTAGGTATTAGGCTCCATGCTTCTGAGCAAGAACTGCTCTGATACTTCTTGCAGTTGACCATGAACTCAAGCTAACAGCTAATGTATACACTTTTAATATAAAGTAACTGAAGAAAGGAAATAGATTTCCCCAAATTAAAAAGGAACATGTCTTCCTCATCTAATTATTTGTCTTACCCACCAACACCCAAGATTGTCTCTCCCTGAAAACCTGCTGGCCACATTGGTAGAGAGTCAGGTAAGCAGATTTTTAGTCCTCCCTAGCCCCAAATCCCTTCCTAAGTCTTATCCATAGGTCTCTTTCCTCTTGTCCTCTTTCCCAGAGAACTAAACAGACCTTCTCTCAAAGCTGTTCTTCCTTGCTATCCCTTAGTCTCAGGCACCAACACCTTACCAACTCTCTCCGTGGAAACCTTCATGTTTCCAGTCCAGTTCCCCAGTCTCCTCCCCAGGCCTGTGGCAGACTGTCTATAGGACCCTGCCTTGCCTTTTTTTCTACATTCCCTGTACACTCCATAAATCCTCCTGGTAGAACCATCTCTCCTCTGGATCTTCTTAGTCTCCCATCCTACTCCATCCGCAATCCTGTGTATCAAATGCCAATGCCTAGGAAAAGTTCTACCCAGAATCCTCAGTGGTCATACCTGGCAAGGAATCAGGGAAATTCCCTACTAAGCAACTCCTGCCAACCACACACTCCTACATTTCAGAGAAATTAAATGAAACAAGGGACCTGAAAATTCACAAAACATGGGCAAGATCAGATATCAACACCTAGAAATAAAATCATCCAAAATGTAATACTTAGATGCTAACATAAAACACAACCAATAATAATCAGGACAATGCACCCCTATTAGTGCTCAGCAACCCTGATGCATGCCAAATATCTGAAGAATAGCATACAGACTTCAAAAATAGTTATTATGAACAAGCTTAAGGACCATAAAAATAAGAATAAATCTCTTAATTAAATCTATGAAAATACAAATAATGGAATAAAATAAAGACACTGATCAAAACATAAAAGTGGAAATGAAATCAACAAAGAGAGCCCTGTCTGAGAGAAAACTGAAAAAAAAAAAAGGCTAAGTATTTTTTTAGGAACCTCAGAGGCATACCTCTCCAACAGAATATAGGGGATAGAATAGAATATCTCAGGCAATGAAGACAAGCTAGAAGAAATGAGTACCTTACTTAAAAAGCTTGTTACATCTAAAAAATTCAGGCATTAAGCATCCAGGAAACTTGAGACACTATGGAAAGAATAAATTTACAAATTATAGGAAGAAAGAAAGCAAGGAGAAAAATCCAGGTTAAAGGCACAGAAAATATTGTAAACAAAAGCATACAAGAAAAATTCCCTAACCTAAAGATGCCTATCAAAGTAGAAGAAGCATGAAACTGCCTGAAGTTTCACGAACAGGGTTCTATTCAGCCAGGAGGGAATAAAGGACCTGAAATAGAGGGTTTGAAATGCAAAGAGAAAACACGAAGCCAAGTTGATTCCCAATCAAGGCTCCACTTTACTGAGAATAAACCAGGGTTTTTATAGTCACAGGAGAAACTGAAAACAAGTCTCTAGATTACACTACAAAGAAAGTTCAGGTGCCAAAGTCTCCAGGTTCAGAAGATCTTCAGGTGGCTGGCTGGCTGGCATACTCAGGCGGTGGGCGTGGTCAGGGGGCTTCTTCAAAGACAGTCAACAGAGAGTATCTGTCTTAGCTCCCAGGTGTTAGCCCCCAAACAGAGGCTGCCAGGAGTCCAGTGGATGACTGAAGTGAAGAGGGGATATAACAGAAACAGACACAACATCAATTAGACTGGACCAAAAATGTAAGTCCTCTCATAGTTTAAAACAAAAACTGAATGTTCAGCACAAAGAAAGAGTATTAATAGCTGCAAAAGAGGAAACAAAAATGACTGAGAAGAGAAATTCTGGGGCTTAATGACACCATAAGCAAAATGGACCAAAGAGATATGATTTATAGAACATTTCAGCCAAGTATTAAAGAGTGTTCTTTCTTCTCAGTACCTCAGGGAACTTTCTCCAAAATTAGCAACATACTCAAAGACAAACAAGTCACAAACTTAACATAACAGCCTGCTTCCTATCTAACCATCACAGATTAAAGCTGGATATCAATAAAAGAAACAACAGAAAGCTTACAGACTCATGAAAACTGAACAATTACCTACTGAATGAAAAAATAGGTCAGTTCTGATATTAAAGACTTTCTAGAACTGAAAGAAATCTAATACATAATAACATACCCAAACTTGGAAGAAACAATGAAGGCATTTCAAAAAGGGGAATTTATAGCACAAAGTACCTGTATACAAACTGGACAGAATGCATATTAGCAGCTTAAGAGCACACCTGAAAACTCTAGGAGAAACAGAAGAAATAGCCAAGAGGAGTGGATAAAAAGAAATTATTCATTGGGTCTGAAATTAATAAAATAGAAACAAACAAAAACTAACACACACAAAAAAAAATCAATGAGACCAAGAGTTGATTCCTTGAGAAAATCAGTAATATTGATAAACCCTTAGCCAAATTAACTTAAAGGTCAAGAGAAAACATCTAAGTTAATAAAATTTGAGACAAAGAAAAAGGATAATAACAACTCACATCATAGTATCTAAATTATCATAAGGACATATTTTAACAACCCAAAATCAACCAAACTGAAAAATCCAAAAGAAATGGATAAATTTCTTGATATACATCACTTAACAAAGTTAAATTAAGTTAAGATAAGCAATTTAAACTAAACTATCCTCCAAGGTAAAATAGAAGTAGTAATTAAAAGTTCCCCAACCCAGAAAATCCCAGAGCCAGATGGATTTACAGCAAAATTCTATGAGATTTTTTTTTAGAGCTACCTGCCTGTGAGTAGGGGTGCTGGATTATCTCATGAAGCATTTTAACCCATCCCCAGTGCCCTTTGAAAAGACAGGGTCTCAGTGTGTAAACCTGGCTAGCCTCTTACTTACTAGGTAGAGCAGATTGTTCTCAAATTCAGAAAGATCAGACTGCCTTTGTCTCTCTAGTGCTGAGATTATAGGGATGTGCCAACATACCCAGATTCAGCTTGATATTTGAAACACAGTCTCTCTCTTTTTTGGGGGGGGGGCTTGTTCTACAGTTTAATATAAAATTAGCTTAAAGGACTATAAGTTTTTAAAAAGAATTTGCGAGATTTTAAAGAAGAATTAATGCTAATTCTCTTCAAATTATTTCACAAATTAGAAACAAAATTAACACTGCAGAATTATTTTTCTCTCTTTTTAAAACTGTTTATTGATACTTCATGGCTTTTTCATCATGCACCCAAGTCTCAATCATCTCCCCATCCCCTCTTATCCAGCCATTGCCCTGTAACACTCCAAAGTAACACACACACACACACACACACACACACACACACACACACACACATATGCCATAAGCATAGAAACCATCTTTTCATGGAAGCTATAGTATGTTACACTGTGTCCCACAATATAGCTCTCTGTCAACACATTTTCCCTTGCAAAGGTTCATTGCAATGAGTCATTCACCTGGTTCAAGATCTTTGACTTCTGTGAAACGATCATTATTGGCTCATCATTGGGACTACTTCCAGTTATCCTGTTGTCGCCCTGTGTCATGGAGACCTTGCAGTTTTTGGAACAGCAGGTCTCACCTTTTCACACATCTCAACAGTTCCCAGATAATAATTTTGGAGTAGCTCATTTCAGAGCCTTGGATATTATTAGCCTGAATAGTAGCAGAGCTGGTCAGGCCACCAGTTCTTCCTTATCAGAACCACCCTAACCATCTTTCCAGCACTGCTTGGAGTAGGCCACCCATTGCTGCCATCAGCAGGAGGTGGGGTCAGCTATCCTGCTCTCTTGTCCTCAGGGCTGGCTCATCTGCATCATCTTGACCAGAGCCAATACTACTGTATTGCTGAGAGGGGATTCAGGGTCCCCTCTCCCATGTGCTGCAGCCACAAAGGGACAGGGCTAGTTTACTCACTCTTGTGACCCCAGGAGCAGCTCTCCTGGTTGCCACAGCTAGTAAGGCCAAGACCTATGCTCCTGAGCTGCCCTAAAGAAGACAAATGGCAGGGCATTTCCCACACTCATGACCTCTGGACTGGCTCATTCACACCCCTGCCATCAGGTCCACCTCTAATATGTTGCTTGGGCAAAGCACAGGGTCTATACTCTGGTGTGCTGCCAGAGGTGTGATATGGGGCCAGATCTCCAGAGTGCAATATCCAGTAATGGATGGAGCTGATTTTGCACAACCCCTGGACATACAGATGGGCCTGGTTCCACTGCGCATGTGTCCCTCCTGAGCGGGCTCATGCAAATTAGGTGTCTCCCGTGCGGGTGTATGCTAACCAATCATGCGCCAAACCTGAGGAGGTGCATGCTATCAAACACCTCCCAAGCAGGTGTATGCTAATGAGGTGATTGCCAGGGAACCAATCCAGGAGAACCATGAGAGCTCAGACAGGAGTACATAAGGGGCTCTCTCCAGGCAGTCAGGACCATTCCACGCCACTCCACAGAAGCAGGAAGAGCCGCTACTACATAGAAGCAAGAGCCGCCACCTCTACCATTCTCCACGGAAGCAGGAAGAGCAGCAGCGATGAGCAAGAGCAGCGGCTGCTGCCCATTCCACAGAAGCAAGAAGAGCCGCAGCACCTAGAAGCAAGAAGCGCCATTCCACGGAGGCAAGAGGAACTGCGGCGGTAGGAGGCGGTAACACCTAGAAGAGCCATAATACCTAGGAACCTAGGAGAGCTGTAACACTTAGGTACCTGAAAGAGCTGTAACACAAGAGAAGAAGTCTCGGTGTTCTGTCGTTATTGCTGCCATCCGGGCAAGCAAAGGCACCCTTACAACTGGGAGATTTAGAAATTTTGGAAAAAGCATGTTAATGAAAAGGGAAATGTATTAATAGAAATGTAACAAGCCAAAAATGTATAGTAGCAGTTCCAGGAACTTGGCAAACTCAGAGCCTCAGGGCTCTGGTTCCCAAAACCTGCCCCTCCTGACTGATCCACAATGAGGGCGGAACTAGGAATAAAGGTCTACTGGTTTATGAGGCTCTCCACCCTGCCGACCAATAGATGAAGATTACATTCCTAGAAGGAATATGTTTCCCTCCCTGACTGAATACCTTGGGTTAGAATTCCCCCTCACCCCCCCCCAATTTGTGATTTTTTTCCCTTTAAATACCCCTTACTTCTTGTGTTCGGGGTCAAACTCCACTGGCCTGCTAGGCTACATGTTCGACCCAGATCTGGCCTGAAAAAACCTCATGTGATTGCAGCAAGATCGGTCTCTCGTGAGTTATTGGGTGGTTGTGTTATCCCGAGACTTGAGTGAGGGTCTCCCGAGCTCCAGGGTCTTTCATTATGAGACAAGCTAGTCATCAGAAGCAAAGGTGCTTCAGTTGAAAAAACACTTCCATTAGATGTAACTGTAACACATTTTCTTAACTAGTGGTCAATGTAGAAGGGCCCAGCCCAATGCAGGTGGTGCCATAACTAAGCTGGTGGCTCCATATTCTATAACAAAATCAGGCCAAGAAAGCCAGGGGAAGCAAGCCAATAATCAGCACCCCTCCATAACCCATGAATCAGCTCCTACTCTAGGTTCCTGCCCAGCTTGATTTCCTGTCCTGATTTGCTTTGGTGATGAACAGCAATGTAGTAGTATAAGCTTAAGCAAAACCTCCTCCCCAACTTGCATTTTGGTTATGGTGTTTTGTTGCAGCAATAGAAACTCTAACTAGCAGGGCAACACATTGTCAAGACTACTGATGGCTAGCTACAAACAGATGGCAGTTTCTTATTGCTAAAAACAATACCCACACTACTCATTAAACAGAGATGTCAAGATGTAACCTACCTAGAGCCTTCACTCCTATGGACTAGTATTCATGGGCTGGACTATACTTTGTATATTACCAATGGAACAAGTTAAGCACAACCCAGTTACAAACCATTTGATTTATAATAGTGATCTATTTGCATGGTATGCTGGTACAATAGTTGTACAAAGCTTATGGGAGTAACCAACCAATATCTGGTTTGTGTTAAGGCCTCCTCCCTGAGATGGAACTCCTTGATGTGGAACTTATACTCAACACTGGGTAGCCAAGAACCTAAGAATAGATAGTCTAGGGACCTATGAGAAAACCAAATACTACTGTCATGGACCAAACTAGCCTTGGTTCCCTCAACTCGTGGAGAAATAGGGTCCTGGTACTGGTCGGCAAGACGCCAGTGAATTGACAGACACAACACAAGAGAGTGTTGGATCTGAATGTGTATTCTCAAAATAGGCATCATCAGACTTTTATGATCATTACAAAAGAAATAGTCAAGTGGCGGAACACTCAAGGTACAACAAGGTCATCTGAAGTACAATGGGTCTAAAGCAGCAGCTGCCTCCTCTGAATGGGCACCACACCCCTGGGCTCAGAGCTCTCGGACAGCATGGGCCCGCAGAGTCCCAGGGGCCTGCGGGTTGCTAGAGGTTAGAGGCTCAAACGCCTCACAGCACACACACACACACACACACACACACCAAGGCTCACAGTCCAGCCCAGCCCTAGCAATCGCCCAACTATGCTAATCTTCTGGGCTGGCAGAAAAATGCCCCAGGGGTCCCATTCTTCTAATTCCTCAGAGAAGTTCAGCAATTCTAATGTGCTCTGCCATACAAGACTGAAATGATGATTCTAGTTGACCTTGCCCTGAAATAATTAATTTCTATTCAGCAAACTTCAATGCCCGACCTCCCTCACCATCTCCCTTACAATGCAGGAGGCAAATAGTCTGAATGGGTAACATTCCCTACAAAATTCTAAGCCAGCTAAGATGTTGGAACATTGGTGACGGTCAGAAGGCTTAGCTGTTAGCAAATCATTTATTGGGGGGGCACCTAGCACTCCATCAACTATCGCAAGGATAAATCTGGGCCACCTCCAAGTTAAGGAATTCCAAAAGGTTCCAGGAGACTATTTTCCCTGAAGCTTTTCACCTCGTGGACTGTTGTCACGCAGACTCCACTGAGTGTGTGCGGCATACTACTGTTATGTTAAAGCAGTAGTTCTCAACCTTCCTAATGCTGTAACACTTTAATGCAGTTTTTCATGTTGTAGTGATCCTCAAACATAAATTTTGTTTCTACTTCATGACTGTGATAATGTAATCGTAACATAACTATCTGATATGCAGGATTATGATATGTGACCCTCAAGTGGTTGTGACCCACAGATTGAGAAGTGCTGTGTTAAAAGAACACAACAATAAAATGACACCTAAGAGCTGTACTATTGCCTGTACTGAACAATATCTATACTATTTCCTGTTTCCTGAACACTGCCATTAGACACTGTCACATTTGAGTTTTATAGAATTCATTATTAAGCTTTTAAAATATACTTTTATGAAATTACTACATGTTCAGATACTATTTTAATTTTAACCTTTTGGAAAACGTAGATAGCATAGATATCAGAGAATACTTATAATTCATATGGCTTATATAACTAGTTCTACTGGGATATATAATGCTTCATATAGATGTGATAATAAAAAAATCATCAACTAGAATGTTATTTTAAATCTTACATATTTTAATTCCAATTGAACTCATAAATTTTTAAGTGCTTTTTGTTTTGGTTTAGTTTGGTTTTTAAACATTTTTCATTTATTTTTTATTTGATGTATATTGGTGTTTTTCCTGTATATATGTACGTATAATGGTGACAGTTCTCTGGAACTGAACTTACAGACAGCTGTGAACTGCTTTGTGGGTGCTAGGAAGTGAAGCCAGATCCTCTAGAAGAATAATCAGTGCTCTCAACATGTAAGCCATCTCTCCAGTTCCTGTTTATGTTTAAACAACATTAAATTAAGATAAAAATATTAAACTAACTACTCACTATAAGACAGACATGTCTTTTCCACATTTAATTCACATATAACACATAGAAAGAAAAGATGAGTAAATGAAGGGATAACCTATAGAGTAAGAAAAATAATTTTGATTATTCTGTCTGTAAAGTGAGGTGATAATGTTCAAAATATCATCAGTTTTAACTCCAAATAAAATGACAACTTAATTTAGAATTATCACAGGACTTAGAGAAAAACATTTTTAAAAGAAGATATGGAAAGATGGATATTTTAAAATAAGAATTCAACATCAAATATGTACACCCCATCTCTACCTGTTTAAAAACACTATTATCAAAATGTAAAAAATATATCTTGGTTAGCATAAAGGTTGTAGAAATCACTTATAAAGGCTTTATGGAAATGTAAATAAGTACAGCCATGTTAGAGAAATAAGTCAGAGCTTCCTTAAAACATTAAAATAGGACTATTATATGATCTAGATATTTTACTTCTAGGTATAAAATCAGGAAATACATTCTAGAAAACACAACTACATGTCAAAGTGTAATTTACCCTACCATGTTGAAGCATTATAGCACAGGTACATAATTAACCTAAATGTCACTGACCATGAAAATAGGTAAAGAAAGGGTAATATGTGTGAGCAATGGGATATTCACTAGCCTAGAAAGAAAATGAAACCTTGGGTAGATCTGTAACATTATGCGAAGTGATATAAGTTAAATACAAATGGATAAATACCCATGTGTAGAATCTGAAGGAGTCAACCTTACAGAACCTGGAGTCAGGATAGTATTTACTAGAGGTCAGCAAGTTGGGTGCAATTTGTGACTTAGTGGTCAAAAGCCACAAAATTATCCAGAACAATAAATTCAAATTTATTGTACAACATGGTGACTATATTTAAAAACAATGAATTTTCTACTTAAAATTACTAAATTGATAGAATTTAAATATTGTAACTACAAAAATATGTATATAAAATAATACACAATCATTAACTTGATTTAGCCATTTTACAGTGTTCACGTAGGTTAAAACAAACATGCACCTTGCTTTCACAGTGTCGTGGTTTGAATGGGAATGTCCCCTTATATGTTCATACAGCTGAATTCTTGATCTCTAGTTGGTGGAACTTCTTAGGAAGGATTAGGAGGTGTGGTTTTGTTGGAAGAAGTGTGCTGCTAAGGATGAGATTTGAGGTTTCAGAAGCATACACCAATCCCAGTTAGCTCTCTTCATCTGTCTTGTATTTATGAATAATGGAAGTTCACAGCTACTGCTCAAGCACCATGTCTGCCTGCTATAATATGCCCTGCCATGATTGCCATAGTTTCTCTTTAACCGTGATTTGCCAGATTAATTTTTTTGTTGTTGTTGTTTTACAAGCTGCCTTGGTCATGCTGTTTTGTCTCAGCAATAGAAATGTAACTAAAACATGGCTTACTTGCTAGTTAAAAATAAGTACATAAAGAGAGTAAATGAATAAAAAAGTAGTTCACAAACATTTGGCGTTTTTACACAGCCATTGACTATATAATCTGTTCTATTCTTGGTCATTTTGCTTTTGAAGTCAACAGATACCCATTGCTAGCTAAGTGCAGATGGAGAACACTGCAAAAACAACTCAGATAGTTACAAAACTAACTATAATTTAATAAATAGAGAATCCTTATGACAGCACAATATAAGATGAGCTAGGACACTGTGGGAACTCATCATTAAAGTCCATAACCCAATGATGAGTGAGAAAATTTCAGAGAAAGGATACACAAGTTTCCCAGGTATCCTAGCTGGGGTAGGCATACCTAAAAACGTCTCTGTCCCTTTTCTTCAAAGGTTTAAGAGAACTGCCTATCCAATTCTGCAGGTTATATTTTTCTTCAATTCTGACTTTCACTTTGGTCCCCATTGAGTTATCTGCTTCCCTTGGTCCTCCAATGAACACTGTACTTATGCATCAGTAACTCTTTTGTTCAATGACTATGCAGTTAGATGTTCTGCTTTCCTTAGATGTTTTCCCCCATATGTTTGTAGCATGTCACTTTCATGGTACTCTATGCAAGTTATCTTACTCAGCTTAGTTCAGAAGACCTGTAGTCTCTTAAAACTCGTACTAAACATCATTTCTGGGCAATGATATATTTCTAGGCAGTTCCATCCATACACATGTCTCCCATTCAATAATTGTTATACATTTCAATTTCTACTTCAGATTTTTTTATCTGAGTTCCAGCATGAGCAAAACAGTATATTACATGTGGGATATTTCACAGACAACTGAAACCTAATGTATCCAAAATTAAACTTATAGTCTTTCTTTTTTATAAACTTCGTATATTCCCAGTGACACTGTTATCCATCCTTCAGCATGAGACATAAGCATAAATCTTATCCTTAAAATATTCCTTTTCTCAGCTGGGCAATGGTGGCACATACCTCTAATCCCAGCACTTGGGAGGCAGAGGCAGGCGGATTTCTGAGTTTGAGGCCAGCCTGATCTACAGAGTGAGTTCCAGGACAGCCAGGGCTAAACAGAGAAACCCTGTCTCAAAAAACAAAACAAAACAAAACAAAATATTCCTCTTCTCCATTTACCACCTTCAATAATTCACCAACTTCTGCCTAGTTTACTTCTTAAACCTTCCTGGAATCCATCAGTGTCTCAGCATCTCCAGTATCAATACCACCCACTAACAATATCATTTTTAAGCTAATCATTCCCTCTGTACTCTTGCTTTCTTCATCCATTACCTGCTCAAGTGGCATTAATGTCTTCCCCAAAGCGACAAATAGCATTTTCAGCATCTTTCCAGAGATAAAAGTTCTCTGCTGCAAGCAGTCAATGCTCTGCCAATGTAGCACAGAAAACATCCCTAGACAATGTAAACAAATGAATACAATTGAGCTCCAATGGATCATTATAAAAGACATAGCAGGTCAGATTTCACCTGTGAGATATGGTTTAGTAAGCCTCTCTAGGTTACAGAATGTATTGAGAGACTCTACTGGTTAAAGTCATTAATTATTTACAATCACTCTTATGTAAAACATTATGGCTTTCATTTCATGATTTTTTTGGTCACATGAACAAAGGATCTTGTGGCTGAGCTTTATAGATAAAAACACTGTCATAATGTCAAAATTTTGGACATAGTTTCTAAAAGTTAAATACACTATAAATTTCCTTTTTTTTCCTATTTTCTTATTAGATGTTTTCTTTATTAACAATATCTCCTTTTCCAGGTTCCCCTCCAAAAAAAGAAATAAAATAAACAAAAACTAAAACAAACCCCTGTGCCCTCCCCACTCCCCCTGCTCACCATTGTACCCTCTGCTGGTTACATGCCCTGGCATTCCCCTTCACATAGAACCTTCACAAGGCCAAGGTCCTCTCCTCCCATTGATGACCGACTTGGCCATCCTCTGCTATACACATGCTGCTGGAGCCATGAGTCCCCCTGATGTGTACTCTTTGGTTGGAGTTTTAGTCCCTGGGAGCTCTGAGGGTTAGATAGTTAGTTCATATTGTTGTTCATCCTAAGAGGCTGCAAACCCTTCAGCTCCTTGGCACTATGAATTTCTTTTTTGAAGAACTGACTACATAATACTTTCATTTTCCCCCATCCTCACCTCATAGAAATTTAGAAAAGATGCTGTGTGTGTTCTCTGTTGTAGTCGCAGCTTACTGTACATGAACTGGATACATGTCTCTAAAGTGGATGAATAAATTAACACTTAAAAAAATGAGAGATAAAAATGTACTGCTTGCTAGAAGAACTAAATATTCTTTTTTAAGTAAATAATAGTTTATTGCTTCAACTGATAGATCAAGACATCCTTTCATCTGCTAACATTAAGCAATCATTTTTTTTGCAAATACAAATATATACTTTATACATAATATTAATCCTTTCTATTACATATTTTCTTTATTTACATTTCAAATGTTCTTCCTTTTTCCTGGCTTCCCCTCCAAAACACCCCCTACCCCCTCCCCCATCTCCCTGCTCACCAACCCACTTCTCCCGCTTCCATTCTAATGGTGCCTCAGAGCTACTTATAATTTTTGTTTTTTACATATCAACTTTTAAAATACTTGGTACATTTTGTAAGTGTATGTGTAATTCTCTGTGTGAATGGATGCCATGTGTGTGCAGGTGCAAACTGAAGCTAAAAGTGAGTATCAGATTCCCTGAAGCATAAGTTATAGTCAGCTGTGTGCTGCCAATATGGGTTCTGGGGACCAAACCAGTCCTCTGGATGAGCATCAAGTGTGTTTAAATAATGACTTATCTCTCCAGCCCTCTACTAAAGAGTTTTGAACATGAGGTTGTTGAAAAAGGACTGACTTTGGAGAAAATTATGTAGTAAATGTCAAATCATTATTTGTTACTCATTCCTTTCCTTTGCAATTCTATTTATAGTATCTTTGTCTACATATCTTTGAATTATTCTAAGTATTTAAATTTCCTTACAGTTTCTCAAGAAATTAAAATGTTATAGTTATTTTTCCCATTAAAGTATGTATACTTTTGTACCATTATTTATACCTGAGAGAAGTGAATTGAGGTTAAATATTCTCATTTGAATGTCAAATTCCTTTTATATTTCCCAGCCATCCAAGAGCTAAGACTATCAAAAGAATCCCGCATAAGAATTTCAGTTTGTAATTAAACAGTATAGATTTTGATACCCATTCTATCCTATCAAAGTTTCCAGTATGCTCATAGTTATTTGGCATGGGAACTGGGCCTAACATTAGAACTAGCAATTTATTTTGCCTTCAATCAGCTAGAGGTGATGTGGAATGTCACACACAGACAGCAAAAGGACTGATGGATATACTGGGTGTCAGCTGAATCATTGTCTGATTAGGCTGTGAATTCTCTGGAATGAACCCCGTGATAACACTTCTAGACTAAAACTAAACAGGCAAATATGTCTGGATCATTTTAAGAGGATAACAGCATCAACTTACAACTTTTTTTTTTTCATCTAAAGCAGAAAGATTCTTTATGTTGGCTGGCTGTGCCAGTGAGGGACTTTGGGCTATTCATATTCCATCCAGGCAGACAGATGGGGAAGAGAGCACGGATAAATAATGATGGTAGCAAACTTCTGGCTTCTTCTATACCAACCTGACCTGAGACAAAGGCCAAGCAGGCTTATTCTCCCACCATGAGGGCTTCTTAGTTAATAGGTCCAGTCTTGTCAGAAATGTTCCTAGTCAGGCCTATATTTGTTTACCTAAAGTTATGGGCTCTGAGTCCTATTTTTCTAGGATCAACAATTCAAGCTAAGGGAGGAGCCATAAAGACAACCAAAAATACTATTATAACCTCCGGAACTCTAAGATGAATGAGACTTGCCCCCTGCCGTTTAGCTATCCAGAAGGGTTCTCTCCCTGTATGATTTGTTGTGCATATGTGTGTATATTTGCATGTTTTTTGTCTTGCTCTGTGTGTATTCACATTTTTGTATGTTGCTCCATGTATCTCTGTGTTCACATGAGTGCATACCTTGCTGAATGTGTGTGTGACTGTGTGTTGTGTGCTTTGTAAGAGCATCCTTCTTAATCTTTAAAAAGCTTGTTATCTGTTGCTGTCCGCCTATGTCTAAAATTTTCCAGCCTTTCAATTATTTAATTGACACAGATAATGATCCCCCAAAGCCTCCTATTACACTAGCTTGAGTCACTGTATCTAGCTTAGATTCAGACAAGTTTCACCTAGAATTAAGAAACCTTTGTTTCACAATTTTCATGTCTATATGTCCTCAATAATCTTTTTTTAAAAGGAGGGATGGGATGTGGTAGAGGGGGAAGGGAGAGGGAGAGGTAGGGGGAGGGAGGAGAAGGGAGATGGAGCGGAGGGAGAGGGAGACAAGGAGGAAGAGGAGGAGGAAAACTGTTATGTATTTTTTTAGATAAGCAATTCTAGATTGTAGTAACCAGTATGGGAAAGATAGGCTGGTCAATATTGACATTCTAAAATATGGATGACATATTGTGGTGGCTAATGTTGGTTATCACCGTGACTATATCTGGAATCAAATAGAACTTAAACACTGGGCACATTTGTGGGAGAATTTTCCTGATTGGACTATTTAATGTTTGAAGACCCATGCTAAGCCTAGGCTACACCTTCCAATAGCGACCTATATACAAGGACAAGGGAGAAGGAAGCTTTTGCTTTTTGCCTGCTTGTTCCCACTCTCATTGAATAGTAAATCTGTCCTGCTACTGAGGCACTCCTCTGCCAGTAGTATCATACTTCTGTAGGATTTCAATGTAGACTGAAGACCAGTTGAGGCAGACTGTAGAATCCTATGAACTAGAGATAGTTGCAATTTATATGAAATAAACGGGAGATGCATGAAATTTGCCTAAAATCTACCTGTGCAAAGCAATGAATCTGAAGTCCTGATCCTAGAGACCCTATTTCTAGAGCCTGTGTTAAAATCAAATGACTTTCTTTTACAATATTTATTTTTTCTTCTATTGATACTTCTAATGTGAGGTCCCACTGTGATTTGTCCTGAAGTTCCATAAGTTTCAAATATGAAATGCACATGGTTACTACAACTTCAGGAATGCTTAGATTTGATTGAAAGCAGATTTCAGGATGTGATCCTTCCCCCTCTTTTTCTTGAAAGCCAGTTTCTGTGCTGCTTCTCTTGTACATAATTAAATGCACCATTCTTTTTCCCACAAGGCAGCAAGGAGAGTGTCTGAACTGGTGCATATGAGAGAATGTATTTAGAGGCTGAAATGAATTCTATGAGGATTTATTTCAAAATTCTTCTAAGGTAGGAGATTCTGAGTTACTTTTAATTATTAATTATCTTTCTGTTTCTTGGTAATCAAAGATTTTATGGTACTTCAAAACTTCTGTTTGTCTCAAATTCAGAAATTTTTGAAGGATATTGTGTATTTTGTTTATTATTCATCTATAATCTGAAAACCAGAAATTCCAGATAGGATTAATTAGGATTTTTTGATGTACTTATTTTTTGATATTATATATATATATATATATGGCCACCCACATGGATGAGGTGCAGACCTGTCCCCTGAAGCAAGAGAACTTCAGTGGCTATACTATAGAAGACAATGGCTCCTCCTCTCACAGAAGCCATCAATTACTAATGGCTTTGTGGTGAACAGTGTGGCTTTATCAGCTCCTGCCTTAGCCATGATAGAATGTTGATAGTTCTACTTTTGTTTTTGCCCTATGCAGCTAACTACATCTACTGTGAGTTTATGACTGCAAGGTCTATAAATGCTGAGGCAATAGAGTTTCAATGTCTTCTTTGCCAGTGACAACTCTTAGCTTCTTTTCATTCCCTCTTCTGCATGTTCCCTGACACATGGAAGGTGAAATGGAGGTATCCTGTTGAAGGCTAGGCACTTAAAATCACTAATTCTAAGTACATAGACTAGTCATGTATTTCTTCATTAGCTATTATTCCATGACAAAAGAGGGGGGCTAGGGGCAGTACTAAGCTATGGATTTAGACATAAATACTTAGGAGATATTTTGACATATTTATTAGGGCAGAAATAAGAAAAATTAAAATTAGTAGATTTATTCCTAAGGCCCATGACTAGTCATGGGCTTCTGATCATGTTCACAGTAACAAGTGTATTGGGGCCTTCAAATTACATCCATAAATGTCATGCACTTACTGTACGAGTGGGCACATCTTGATACCCTCAGAATTATATTATAAAAGATTTGTAGCTCAGTAAATTCTTTCATGACTTTTTCTTACTAATTATATACATTGCAAATTTTCACCACTATGAAGTCTAGTCAGTATAGAAGTTTCTAGACCAATTACAGTATAAAATCTCAGAGAAATGCCCAAATAATGTGTATGATGTCTTCAACAATCTAATTCTGGTGGACAACAAAAAACTACCAATAGGTTTACTGTTTTGAAAGTTCTGACATCTTCTGGATGGAAAATTCATAGCAATATATCTCATATCTAGCATTGGGCTTCATCTTTAGTTACCCATGGCTTCTGGTATCAGCTTAACACACTCAGACAAGATATCTCCATTCAAAGTCCTTTTAATTACCATTCTTAGATAGCTTACAGTGTTTCTAATTTGCTTCCTCCTACATCTTCAGTTTTAGTTAACTCTTTCTCACCTTTCTACTTACTCCCAACCTTATTTGAACAGAGTCTTCCCAGTGTTCCTCCCTTTTGCCTTTATATCACTTGCTGTTTTACTACTTATACTTCCCTTAATGCCTTTTCTAACCACTCTGTCTCCTCTAATGGCTTGTTACTCCCTGGTCTACTGTCACTCCAATTTAAACACACAATTTCAAAACTTCAAAACTATGTGCCATGTATGTGAGGAACACAGATGAAAACATTTTGAATTACTTAGAATAATATAATGTAAGATAGGTGCTTGTCATTAAGCAACTTGGTATGAACTAGCTGGGCCTTAAAAGCAACTGCCATACCCAGGTCACCCAGAAGCTCAGACATAGCCAAGCCTAATACAGGCCTGGATATGCTAATGAACTAATCCTAAGGTGGTGTGGCTATGTTAGTGAACCGAACCCAAGATATGATCCCTTTTGGTCCAAAACTACTGCCTCTTGAAAGGATACAAAAATCAGAACACTGGATTTGATCTCTAGATCACACTGGGAGACAAAGCTTTTGCTTCTCTAGGTCTTTATTGATATCCTTCCCTTAGAGTCCATGAGATTCTATTCGGGCGCAACTTCAGTGACAATTGAATTTTGAGCACTGTTGCAAGGTTTGCACATGTCTGCCAGCCCAGTGTTCTCAAGGACCTCCTTATTCTCATCTTCTCAGCCTGCCACAGCTGAAGGATTTCATAGTGGATTTAGGTCAAGCCTGCCAGCTTCCAAGTCTCCCTCACTGGAGGGATTTTCCACTAGAACCCCTTCAAGTATTTTCTGCCCCATCAACTGTTCCCCGCATGGTGAAATGTCTTTTCAACTTTAATATTAGCATAGTACAATAGGGAATGTTTATTTGAATAAACCAAACATATTCAAAAAACAAATCTTTCATCAACATCTTATTGCCTAGCATCTCACAGACCCAAGCTATGCTTTCCACAGCACATGACAGAGAACATGTAGCACTTGACTTTGTGAGTTTGAATTACTTAAATAATATATTTTCCAGATCCATTCATTTTTCTACACAATTCATTAGAACTTTCTTTATAGATGAATAAAATTCCATTGTTTATGTGTGCCACATTTTTCTTCCCCTTTGGTGTAGTTGTAGTCTTCATTTAACTGATAGGTAAGAATGTTGAACAGTTTTCTTCTTTTCTTTTCTTTTCTTTTCTCTTCTTTTCTTTTCTTTTCTTACTTTGTTTGTTTGTTTTTTGATACAGGGTTCTTTTCTCTCTTTTTTTAAGGCTTATTTTATTTTAATGACTGATCCATGTGAGGCCCCAGCCAGGCCATTATACATAGACATGAGGCAAGCTTTATTTCTTGGTCTCTTGCTCCTTGCTCAGAGTCTTGATGATCTAGCCCTTCTTTATCTGGAAGCATTCCTCCCTATGCTTCCATGCTTCCTTTGTCTTAGATCTGTGAGCCTTGCCCAGTGGTTTCTTATGGACCTTGTCTGCTTTCAGTTTGTGTATGTGTTTCAGGAGAGCCTGCATCATTTTAATACATCCCCTTGACCTTCAGGTACAAGTTGTAAGACATATAGTAGTCAGTCTTCTTAGATTATTGCTATCTCCTGAGAATATCTCCTGAGGTTCCTGGCATGGGAACCTCATTCTTCTCATCCAGGTAACCTTCTCTGGCATCCAAGACTGGGCAGTCCCCTTCTGCTTCCCTATGCCCATATGCATGCCCTTTCATTGAGCCAAGGAGTTTTCCCAGCATCAAGCCTAGGAATGGACAGTCACAGGCTTCCTGATCATCAGGACATCTTTGATCAGCTTCCCAGTCTGCTGAATTGACATTAGCGATTTCACTGGTCTCACTGGGGTCAAACCAGAACTTTGTTTTACAACAGCAGAGACAGCCACAATTGTCAGATGAATGTTCTGCAGCCTGCCTCTTCCTCTGGGTAACAGTACTCTTTGCTGTACGGTGCAGCCTGCCTCTTCCTCTGGGTAACAGTGTTCTTTGCTGTACAGGAACCTTTTTGTTCATGATATCCCATTTTTGATTGTTGGCTTAATTCCTTGTATAATTAGAATTTTACTCAGAAAGTCCTTACTTATCCTGTATGTATATTATATCCCACTTTCCCTCCACACATTTCAGAGTGTCAGGTCTAACACTGATGTTGTTAATGTCTCAAGCAATGAAGATGTTAATTTTTCTGAAATGGAAGACAATTTCCTCTTAAGATAAGTATACCATTATTGTTGGGAGATGAGAGAATGAATTTGGAGTTGACTAGCTGCTGGTTATTATATCAATCCTAATTCAGTGTCCTAGATTGCCTTTTTCTATAGTACTGGGTGTTACAAAGAAGAATGATTCAGTTTTGAAAATAGTTAAACAGAAGGAGATTTAGGACAGGCAGTATGCATAGGAAGGAAAGGTAAACATGATTTGAAGGACCTTGGGAAGGGGGTAAACAGGGGCCTATGAAACCCTAGATGATACATGTTCAGGATACTAGATCCTGAAGGTCAACTTTTTAGTGATATTGTGGTTTCAGTCAAAACTTTCCTACCTGCCAACTAACTGTTACATCTGACTGGACTGTCATAAATCTATATGGAAAATTGACCTCATTTCACCTCTCTGAACAAACAATTCCACTTGCTATTTAATCTAAATTGAAACTACATTAACATTTTTGTCTCTTCTGATCTGATTTCTTTGTTAAAAGATGAACATGCCAGTAGAGGGGTCAGGTGGAAAAGAGTTCCAGTCTGTTAAGGTGCATGTGTATGTACACAAATGTGTGTCTGTGTGTACATGTACATGTCTCTGGGGCTGTGTGGGGGTGTGGGAGCATGTATGTGTACTGGAAATTTTGCAAATACAGTTAGATCATTTACAAAAATGTCACTAAGCAAGACACTGTTGGGTCATATTTGTGAATCTTGCTAGCCAGACAACTTACCTGATCTTTATTAAATCATAGAGCTCAGTAGTAAAGGAAGTGGTCCTTTTCAACATTTTTATAACTCACTAAAGAAAATGACATAATTTCTTCATAGAATATTACCCTAGAGTCCAGTTTTCCTGTATTTTATTCTAGATTCTCTGTTCTGGGCAGTTCCCGGCTATATTTATTCCATTACCTCCTTCCATTGTATACATTTTAGTTCCAAAGAACAGGAGAGATTGTGTAAACTTTCAAACCAAGGATTCTCATACTTGATAGTATTAGTAAAACATCCTTCATGATTCTGTATCTGCATTGTGCTTGAATAACATTTGAACCAATGACAATTTCTTCAATATTCATTTTTTATGCCTTGAAAATACCTTTTGTTGTAATGTGATATGTGATAAACAGCTCACGTATATAATTAAAATTCTTATGTATTTCTTAATGAATGTTTTTTTCCTGTTTAACATATAAGAAAGCAAATTCTCAATGACATTTTTATTAGTGTGCATGTGGTAGTAAGTTACTAAAATAACTCTTGAGCGTTCTCAGTTAGCTAGATCTAGCAGCTCCTCCAAAGCTGAGTAATAACATTTTGTTCACATTAAAACCTCATTTTGAGGCTAGAGAGATGGCTTAGTGGTCAAAAGCACTGACTGTTTTTCCAGAGGTCTTGGGTTCAATCCCCAATAACCACTCATAATCATCTATAGTATGATCTTGATGTTCCCTTCTGCCATACAGATGTACATGCAGATAGAGCACTCATACACATAAAATAAACAAATAAGTCTTTAAGAAAAAACTCATTTCTGGACCATCCTTGTCTGTATCTCTCTCTCTCTCTCTCTCTCTCTCTCTCTCTGTGTGTGTGTGTGTGTGTGTGTGTGTGTGTGTGTGTGTGTTAACTTCTGTTCTCTTTTCTGATCTTTTCTTTCCTGTAAGGGCTGATAATATTCCTGCTTTCTTTGTTCTAAGAACTTCATCTTCAGAATCATTATTGTCTTCTGTTACAGTTAGTTTTTCTTTTTTTATGACCACCCGAAAGCATCTTTAGTAACAAAGACTATTTTTTACCTAATTCATATATACATGAATTAAAAGTTTGGATTAAAAAGACTGTCAGTGTTTCTAGTTTCTGTATGTGCCTGGACCTGATCCTGTACCGTGGCACTTGGAGCTGATTTTGTGCTACAGCTCTCCATACCCAAATACTGCCAGGAGAAAGCTGGTCTCCCAGGAGTGCTGACATGCCTGAGAGCACAGATAAGACCACCACTTATGCCAGGCAGTGATGGTGCACACCTTTAATCCCAGCACTTGGGAGGTAGAGGCAGAAGGATTTCTGACTTGGAGGCCAGCAACCAAAAAAAAAAAAATGACCACCACTTATGCTCTGAGGGACCTGCCTGCAGCCCTCAAGACACAAGAACCCAGAAGTAGCCTGGAACAGGATCCTTCTGGTTTCCATCTATACCCCAGAACTGAGCCTGTGCTCCTGGAGAGAACTGGTCTCCAAGGAGTACTGAAACAAAGGCTTGCAGGAGGAGCAAGACACAGTCAGAGGCAGCAAGACCAGCTGACACCAGAGATAATCAGATGGCAAGAAGCAAGGGCAAGAACATAAGCAATAGAAACCAAGGCAACTTGGCATCATCAAAACCCAGTTCTCCCACCATAGCAAGCCCTGGATACTCCAACATACCAGAAAAGCAAAACTATGGTTTAAAAATCACATCTCATGATGATGATAGAGGATTTTAAGAAGGACATGAATAACTCCCTTAAAGAAATACAGGAGAACATGCATAAACAAGTAGAAGCCCGTAAAGAGGAAACACAAAAATCTCTTAAAGAATTAAGAGGAAAACACAACCAAACTGGTGAAAGAATTGAAGAAAACCATCCAGGATCTAAAAATGGAAATAGAAACAATAAAGAAATCACAAAGGGAGACACATTCAGGACAAAATGAGAAGACCAACCCTAAAGATAATAGGTATAGAAGAGAGTAAAGATTTCCAACTTAAAGGACCAGTAAATATCTTCAACAAAATTATAGAAGAAAACTTCTCTAACCTAAAAAAAGAGATCCCCGTGTACATACAAGAAGCCTACAAAACTTCAAATAGTTTGGACCAGAAAAGAAATTCTTCCTGTCACATAATAATCAAAATACCAAGTGCACAAAACAAAAAAGATAATTAAAAGCAGTAAGGGGAAAAGGCCAAGTAACATATAAAGATAGACTTACCAGAATTATACCAGACTTCTTACCACAGACTGTGAAAGCTAGAAGATCCTGGGCAGATGTCATACAGAACCTAAGAGAACACAAATGCCAGCCCAGGCTACTATATCCAGCAAAACTCTCAATTACCGTAGATGGAGAAACCAAGATATTCCATAACAAAAATAAATTTACACAGTATCTTTCCACAATTCCAGCCCCACAAAAGATAACAGAGGGAAAACACCAACATAAAGTGCAAAACTACACCCTAGTAAAAGCAAGAAAGTGTGACCCTCCTCCAGCTAAGAGCTGGTTCTTTCAGACCTTGTCTTGCCATAAATAGCCATGCCTTTCTCAAACCTCCTGCTAATAACCACTCCTCTCTCCAAGTTCCTTTTATGCTGGAAGTCCCACCTCCAGAGACTGAAGATGAAGATGCTGATTGGGACATGAGCTGCTGACAGACTGCTGACAGGGGGAGGGGTTTTTGCTTTACCTACCTGCTTGTAAGAAAGAAGTTCAATAATGATAGAGGACTGAAAGCATACCATGCCTTGGTCTCATTTTTTAACCCCTTCCCACATTCTGGTTCCCTTAATTTCTCACAGGTTCTAACTGCCATTCCAGAAGACCATCCGTGTGTGGCTGCAGGTAGCCACAAGAAAGTAATCTTCTTTCAACAAACCCAAAAGAAGATGAACACACAAACATAACTCCACCTCTAACAAGAAAGTTAACAGGAAGTAACAATCACTACTCCTTAATATCTCTTAACATCATTGTAGTCAATTACCCAATTAAAAAAACCAGACTAATAGACTGGATATGTAAACAGGACTCAGCATTTTACTACATACAGCAAATGTACCTCAGTGTCAAAGATAGACACTACCTCAGTAAAAGGCTGGAAAACAATTCTTCAAGCAAATGGTCCCAAGAAACAGACTGGAGTGTTGGCCACTGGATGTGGGGTAATAAGGATGGGGAGGGGGGAAGAGATAACTGGAGTCCCACCAGAGTTCAGAGGCACTGGGTGGGAGGAAGCAGGTGTTGGACTGTGTCTGCCCCCACAGAACTACCAGAAGGGCATTGGACTGTGAGAAACCAGGGCATCCTACTCCCAGGATGAGGAAAAGGCACAGTCTGGGGTCCCCTTGGAACTGCCAGTGTTGGGCCTGCCTGACTCTTAGGCACTATAGACTGCTGGCTACTGTGGAAGAGATGGTTCCGGAGTCCCTGGCCCAGGGATGACAGGATCTCATTCTTTTTTGGGGGGATGTTCATTCTTGAACATCCCAAATGCTGCTGTATGTCACAGAAGAGCTGAGAATGGGACCTCAGGCAGACTCTGGCCAGGGGCAGAAGGGAAAAGGAGAGGAGGAGAGCTCTGGCAGGTTACCATGGGGAGGAAGGTGTCTGGCTAGCTAGGGTGGCTAGCTAGGTAGGCTACTTGGTTTGGCTAGAGTCTGTGGCTGGAGCACAGGGAGGCCTCCTTGAAGAGAGAAATCTGCTCTGTTGCTCTAACATGTTGGATCCTGATGGGTTGAGACAATCCATGGTTATAAGGTGTTTATTGTAGAAAGGCAGAGAGAGAGAACAATAGAGAAGCAGAGGCTGTTCATGGCCACATGGACAAAAGGGGGAAAGGAAGTGGGAAAGAGGAGGAGGGGAACAAAGGATAAAGAGGGTAAGAGAGGCAAGAACTTAAGAGAGAGAGGAGGGGCCAAGCAGTCTCTTTTAGAGTGGGCTGGGCTACCTTGCTGTTGCCAGGTAACTGTGGAGCAGAGCATATCTGGCTATAGCCATAGTAACTGTGGAGGTGGAGTCTAGCCAGAAGGCCAGGAGCTTGGGTCATTGCCCTACATGACTGATTGGTACAGGATTATGGAGTTGAGGTCTTGTGGTGTCAGGAGCCTAGTGTTTGGGAGCATAGCTCATGGTTCTGTCTCTTGTAGAATTTTCTGCCTGGTTTCCAGAGTAAGCTTAGCTCAACTAGAACCTAGACTGCCTTCCAACACTTGAGTAGGCATTCTAATATTGAATAAAATCAAATGTCAACCAAAAGTTTTCAAAAAAGATAAGGAATTCCACTTCATACTCATCACAGAAAAAAATCTCCCAAGAAGAACTCTCAATTCTAAACATCTATGCTTCAAATGCTAGGGCACCCACATTAAAAAAAAAAAAAAAAAAAAAAAAAAAAAACTTTACTAAAGCTTAAAGCACAAATTACACCTTGCACAATAATAGTGGGAGATTTCGACACTCCACTCTCATCAATAGACAGATCAGGGAAACACAAACTAAAAGACACAGTGAAACTAACAGAAGTTAAGGACCAAATGGATAACAGATATCTATAGAACATTTCATACTAAATCAAAAGACGATACCGTCTTCTCAGTACCTCATGCTTCTCCAAAACTGACCATATAATCTGTCAGAAAACAGGTCTCAACAGATACAAGAAGATTGAAATAGCCCCACGCATCCTATCAGATCACTATGGACTAAGGCTGGTCTTCAATAACAAGAAAAACAACAGAAAGTCCACATACATATGGAACCTGAACAAAGCCCTATTTAATGATAACTTGGTCAAGGAAAAAATAAAGATAGAAATTAAAAACTTTTTTGAATTTAATGAAAATGAAGGCACATCATACCCTAATTTATGGGGTACAATGAAAGCAGTGCTAAGAGGAAAACTCATAGATTCAAGTGCCTCCAAAACAAAACTTGAGAGTGCATACACCGGCAGCTTAAAAGCACACCTGAATGCTCTAGAACAAAAGGAAGCAAATAAACCCAAGAGGAGAAGACTGCAGGAAATAATCAAACTCAGGGTTGAAATCAACCAAATAGAAACAAAAAGAAATATACGAAGAATCAACAAAACCAGAAGCTGGTTCTTTGAGAAAATCAACAAGATAGATAAACCCTTAGCCAGACTAACCAGAGGGCACAAAGTAGTATCCAAACTAACAAAATCAGAAATGAAAACAGAGATATAATACCAGAAACTGAGGAAACTAAAAAAATTATTAGATCCTACAACAAAAGCCTATACTCAACAAAACTGGGAAATCTGGATAAAATGGACAATTTTCTAGAAAGACACCAAATATCAAAGTAAAAGCAGGATTAGATAAACCACCTAAACAGTACCATAACCCCTAAAGAAATAGAAGCAGTAATTAAATATCTCCCAACCTAAACAAAACAAAACAAAACAAAAATTCCAGGATCAGATGGGTTTAGTTCAGAATTCTATCAGACCTTCGAGAAGACCTAATACCAATATTCTTCAAACTATTCCACAAAATAGAAGCAGAGGGGACACTACCCAACTTGTTCTATGAATCAAAAGTTATGTTGATATCAAAACCACACAAAAACCCTACAAAGAAAGAGAATTTCAGACCAATTTGACTTATGAAAATTGATGCATACTCAACAAAATTATAGAAAACCGATAATAAGAACACATTGAAATGATCACTCACCACAATCAAGTAGGTTTCATCCAGGGATACAGGGATGGTTCAACATGTGGAAATCCATCAATGTAATCCACTACATAAACAAACTCAAAGAAAAAAAACCACATGATCATTTTATTAGATGCTGAAAAAGCATTTGACAAAATTCACTATTCTTTCATGTTAAAAGTCTTGGAAAGATCAGGAATTCAGGCCCATATTTAAGCACAGTAAAAGCAATATGTAACAAACATGGCCAACATCAAATTAGATGGAGTGCAACTTGAAGCAATCCCACTAAAATCAGGGACTAGACAAGGCTGCCCACTCTCTCCCTATCTATTCAATACACTATTCCAGTCTTAGCCAGAGCAATAAGGCAACAAAAGAAGGTCAAAGAGATACAAATTGGAAAGCAATAAATCAAAATAACACTATTGGCAGATGATATGATAGTGACCCCAAACATTCCACCACAGAACTCCTAAACCTGATAAACAACTTCAGCTAAGTGGCTGAATATAAAATTAACTCAAACAAATCAGTATCCTTCCTATATTCAAAAGATAAACGGGTTGAGAAAGAAGTATGGAAAGAACATCTTTTACAATAGTCATAAGTAATATAAAATATCTTGGTCTGACTCTAACCAAACCAGTGAAATATCTGTACAAGAACTTCAACTCTTTAAAGAAAGAAATTGAAGAAGATCTCAGAAGATGGAAAGATCTCCCATGCTCATGCATTTTTAGGATTAATATAATAAAAATGGCTGTATTGCCAAAAGCAATCTACAAATTCCATGGAATCCCTCAAAAAATTCCAACTCAATTCTTCATAGAGTTAGAAACAGCAATTCTCAAATTCATTTGGAATAACAAAAAAACCAAGACAACAAAAACTTTCTCAACAAAAAGAAAAAAGAACTTCTGGGGGATTATCATCTCTGACCTCAAGCTGTATTACAGAACAATAGTGATAAAAAAAAACAAAACTGTATGGTATTGGTACAGTGACAGGCAAGTAGATCAATGGAACAGAACTGAAGACCCAGAAATGAATCCACATACCTATGGGCACTTGATCTTTGAAAAAGGAGCTAAAACCATCCAGTGGCAAAAAGACAGCATTTTCAACAAATGGTTCAACTGACAGTCAACACATAGGAGAATGCAAATTGATCCAAATTGACAAATGGGACCTCATAAAATTGCAAAGCTTCTGTAAAGCAAAGGACACTGTCAATAAGACAAAATGGCAACCAAAAGGACTGGGAAAAGATCATCACCAATCCTACATATGATAGAGGGCTAATATCAAATATATAGAAAGAATACAAGAAGTTAGACTCCAGAGAAACAAATAACTCTATTAAGAAATGGGGAACAGAGCTAAACAGATAATTCTCAACTGAGGAAACTTGAATGGCTTAGAAGCATCTAAAGAAATGTTCAACATCCTTAGTAATTGTTGCTGTCCAGCAGCAACAGAAAAACAGTAGGTTATCTGGAATGTGAAGTTAGAAATAGATAGGAAAAGATAGGAGATATGAGAGAATGGCCACAGACATACCTACCCACGTGGAAGGGTAAAAATTAGACGGGAGACTTTACTGCTCAGCCATCTTGGTTCTTTAATAATAATCCTTTGTTCTCCCAACAGGTATATTACCTGGGGCAAAACCACTCCTCCCCAAAATACGTCAGTGTAACAGTCCAATCAGTGACTTCCTTGTTACTCTGTGGGGGTGGAGCTTTTGAATGTAACTGGAACCAGGTTTCGCTCAATAGGTGGGCAGCCGCAGCCCTGGGGCCCAAGTGGTTGCTGTTTTACTGTCCGGGCTGTGGGAAGGGAGTCCACAAGTAATCAGGGAAATGCAAATCAAAACAACCTTGAAATTTCACCTCACACCAGTCAGAATGGCTAAGATCAAAAACTCAAGTGACAGCAGATGCTGGTGAGGATGTGGAGAAAGAGGAACACCCCTCAATTGCTGGTGAGATTGCAAGCTGGTATAACAGTTCTGAAAATCAAGCTGGTGGTTCCTCAGAAAATTGGACATAGCACTACCTGAGAACCCAGCTATACCACTCCTGGGCATATATCCAGAAGATATTCCAACATGTAATAAGGACACATGCTCCACTATGTTCACAGCAGCCATATTTACAATACCCAGAAGTGGGAAACAACCCAGATATCCCTTAACAGATTAATGGATACAGAGAATATGGTACATTTATACAATGGAATACTATTCAGCTATTTAGAAACAATGACTTTGTGAAATTCTTTGGCAAGTGAATGTAACTTAAAACCATCATTCTCAGTGTGGTAACCCAGTCACAAAAGAATACACACATGGCATGCACTCACAGATAAGTGGATATTAGTCCAAAAGTTCATAATATCCAAGATTCAAAGTATGGAACAGAGACTGAAGGAAAGGCCATCAAGAGACTGTCCAACCTGGGATCCATCCCATATATAGTCACCAATCCTGGATGCTATTTTAGATGCCGGGTAGTACTTGCTGACAGGAGACTGATATGGCTGTCTTCTGAGAGGCTTTGTTAGAGCCTGACATACACAGATGTAGATGCTAGCATCCAACCATTGGACTGACCATGAGTTCCCTGACAGAGGAGTTGTAGAAGGGACTGAAGGTGCTGAAAGGATTTGTAGACCCATGGGGTAAGCAATAATGTCAAGGCCAGACTGCCCCCTCTAACCCCTGTAGCTCCTGGGGACTAGACCACCAACCAAAGAATACACATGGAGGGATCCAGGGCTCTGGCTGCATATGTGGCAGAGGATAGCCTTGTTGGACATCAATGGGAGGAACAGCCCTTGGGCCTGAGTGTGTTCCATGTCCCAGTCTAGGGGAATGCCAGGGTGGGTGGGGGGAGCACCTTCATAGAGGCAGGGGAAGTGGGGTGGGGTGGAGGTTTCCAGAGAAGAGACCTAGAAATGGGATAACATTTAAAATGTAAATAAAAATATATAGAATGAAAGAAAAAAAAGCCTGTCATTTTTTTTATCTTGTTGTATCATCATATGGAAGGCTAGTAAAGGTGTTATGAGGATGATTGCAGCAAAATGATACATTTTATGTGGTTATTTAAGTTAATTAAATGGGAAATCCTATTTAAGAGAAATATAAAAATGATTACAAAATTAATTAGGTCAGGCATGTGTCAACATTGAAGATAGGCTTCCACAAAACAAAAATAGTTATTTCCTATTTTCCTGTGACATTAATACCAATACTGTTGAAACTTAACTGTTGAAATCAAGTGAAATAAAATTTAATATTGGGTTAACTTACTCTTTGTTTTGCCCCATGGTTCTGGCTGGGTCTGTTGAATAGGAAAAGAGACTCAGGACACATTCCTACCAGCTTATTACCCACTAGAGAGAAGACAAAAGAGAACCTACCATTCAGAAGACCACCTGCCACTGCTGAGCACAGTAACCTCATGGAATTGAGAGGATTTTTTTACATTAGTAACCTTCTCAATTCTTTCCATCTCCAAATAAGATTAAATTGCAGACAAGGAAAGGGAAGAAAAAGGATAAATATGTCAGTCTACATTTTTCTATCTTTACTAGAAAGTTATATTTTTTCCTGGAGTGTTTGTATTATTAATGTATACTTCAGGGTTCATTTGGCTATAAATACTTGTTTCTCTGCTCTATTCACTGCCCATTGCCCCAGATGGACAGATGGGAAATGGCGTCCAGAACTCTTGATTCTGCCCAAATTGCTCTTAAAGTTTATGCTGCCAAGCTTTTGCTAATTCTGTATTCTCAGCTGGTGTGCCTGTCAGTCCTACCATCCATCAAAGCTGCCTTCAGTCATGAACTCTTCTCAACTCTTCCACTCATAAAGTGCAAAAATCCTGCTAGAATTTTTGGTGACATTTAAATACCATTTTAGTATGCGAATTCCTGATGAATTTCACTCTCAGGTGTTTCAGGTCAGCAGAAGGTTTCCTGAGAAAATACTGAGAGTCATCAATATATAGACAAAAATTTGTTACCTCAGTAGATGACTTTCAATGAGTGTGCAATATAAAGAAAAATATGCATCATTCCACCTAACTTCTGTTGACATTCAGTCCTTGTACAAATTCCCATTATACCTTTTAACCCAGGGATAAAATTATCCCACATCTCCTTAAAACGTGTATAAAGCCTCCACATATTTATGTCTCAGAGAACTGAGACTGATTCAAAGTAATATTCTTATGTATACATATTGATAGTTTAATGTTTGAGAAACTAAGCTAGATGAAAACATCAATAGAAATCTATTATTTTACCTATCCCACGTCTGTTAGCTCTTCTCACTGTAATGAGACAACTGAGATAATCAACTTTTACACATGAACACTTTATTTGAAATGGTTTGGAAAATCATTGACAACATAGCATTGAGTCTAAGGAAAAATGGTGTCTAAAGAAAAGTAACACAGCACTATCTACCAAGCCTCTAATGTACAGGCTTTGAGGGCACATTCTTCTGTTTGGCATTCAGCCCTCAGCCTTTAAAGAACTAAATCTATCTCAGCATACAAGATTTATGAAGACTGTTCCCCATGATGTTACCTCTAAATATTTTACCTTTGTATTCGTTTAAATAATGTATTTCCTTTTATTTAACTTATACATAATACCATAACAGGATATCATGTTTCATTTCATTTCATTTCAAGCATGAGTCTCATGGTGCACAGACACACATACACCCAGGCAAAACACACACACACACACACACATACAGTAAAAACATAATTTTTTACAAAATAAAAAATTTCTTACTTCGATATATTTTTTATTATTTTAAATACCCCCTTTTCACCACCTTCTCATCTGAACTCTCTCCAGCTTCTAGTAACTTCTGTTCTTCTCTTGAACTAATGACACCAGCTCTTTAGCTTGAAACATTAGCGAGACTGTGCAGTGCTGACATGTTTGTACCTGACTAAACATAATGATCTGAAGTTCCATCTACATTATCACAGATGGCAGGTTTTATTTGTTTGAATGACTTTGTAGTGTTTTGTGGTGAACATGCCCCACTTTTTCTTCCTCAGTTCATCATTTTAGTCAGTTCAGTTGATTAAAAGTTACACTGTTTTTATTTCCTGCCTGTTGGGAAGAGTCTGCATGTATATTTAGTACATTGATTTGATCTCCTTTGAATATATGTCCTGTGAGGTTTACAATTTGCTCGAAGGACAAAATCCAAGGTCTCCAAGTCTCAAGACAAATCCTTGGCATGGATTACTGTAGAAGTCCAGAGGAAGTGATGTTCCCTATTTCCAACATGCAGTGATGGAAAAGATATAATGTAATAATTTCTATTATTAAAAAAAGGAGTTAGTTTCAAATCTGAAATGTCTTCCCCAGAAGTGTGCTTTGAATCGCCAGTCTTCAGCTTGTGAAGGTACTGTGAAGAATGTGGAATTTCTGAGAGCGGTCAAGTGAGTTATTACATTTAAGTACATAGCCTGTGGTTGCATCCCATGCACCCTGCTACCTGGTCCTCTGTGATACAAACAGCTATCAGTACAGGCTCCTATTACCACAGACTAAGACATTTTACCATGCCTTCCTCACTACAGTGGATTCTACCCTCTGAAACAATGAGCAAACCTAATTTTCCTCCCTTGAGTTGTTTCTCTCAGGGATTTTGCTTACAAACATGCAGAAGGAATTAATTCAGGAAATTGGTACCAGAAAAGACATTATGATGGACATGTAAATGATAAGGTGATGTTTTGTATATCTATAATTAAGGATATGATGAAGAACATGGAGCCACTGTAGGACAACAGAGTGAATCAGGAAGTCTCCAAAAAAGTACAGGGGACAGCAAATGACCTGAAGCTCACTAAGTACACTTGATCCCAATTTCCCTAAGTTAGAGTCTGTAATTTCACATCTGTGTCTTTAGTTCATGTAAGTCTCCCTTTGTCCATTAAAACCCTCTCCCCACCCTACAGACGAAAGGAAATCCTAGAAATATAATTTCTAGAGCTACCAAATTTGCAAAAGAAATGATCAATCATTTCAGAAATCATGCTATACAAGGAGCTCATATAAAGCTTTGTGTTGGCATTGGAAAGCATCTAGAATGGATTGATAGCAAAGAAATGCCACTTTACAAGAAGTGCTACCTTGTTTATGTGCATCTTTTCTAAATCTACACCCTTGGGAATGAAAGTTGTTTCTGTGAAGGGCCTACAGAAGTTGTAAGCTCACTTATTTTTCCAACCTGGGCTGCTTATTCAATCTCGTTGCCCTTGCTCCCAGGACCATATTGACACTGAACATAATCAGGACACTAACTCAGCATAGAATACTATAGTTGAGAACTCCTGAATTTAAACTATTTCTCTCCTGCCTCAGTCTCCAGAGTATCTGGGACTACAGTTGTGCACCACTGTACCCAGCTCCGTGGTCCAGCTATGCCTAGCTCCACAGTCCAACTGCGCCCATCTCCAAGGTCCAGCTGCGCCCAGCTCCACGGTCCAGCTGCGCCCAACTCCAAGGTCCAGCTGCGCCAAGCTCCACGGTCCAGCTGTGCCAAGCTCCATGGTCCAGCTGCTGTAACCTGGCTAAATGATTTTGTTTCATGTTCTCTGCCAGGATGTGCTACATCGTCAGAGGCCAAAAGGCAATTGATTTGTTCAACCACGGACTGGGACTTCCAAGTTAGTGAGCTTAAAGAAAGTTTTCCTCATTTTAAGTTTGTAATCTGAAATTGAAATAAGAAAAAGTGAGACAGAATTTCTCTATGAAATAGAACATGTATGAACATCAATGAGATTCTTCAATACGGTGATAGTGGTGTCTGTACATGCCAGTCACGTTGTAAATATTTTATAATTTACTTTTATGTAGAGTATTACAAATATATCCAAAGACAGTAATGGTGAACAATGAAGGTGCATTCGCCATCACTGATTAGACCATTGAATGTTAATTTTTTTCTATGATAATAATCATTCTAGTAAAAAAGAACTATATGCCATTCCTGAATTGGACTTATATTTTTAGACAATGTAAACGTGTTCTAGTAAGTTATTTATGTCCTAAATCATAATACTTTGCATTTATCCTCTGTATGTACTTACAATATATTTCTACATAGACAGACAGATATTTCTGTTAATGATTTTTTTTCCTTATTGAAGCATTGCAGCTTGCTGTAACAGTATGGTTATGATTAAAGCATTGAGGAGTATATGTATTCTCCAGCCTTGCCACATACTTCCTCTCTCCTTATGGCCCATCCCCTCCCCAACCCCAGCTTTCTCAATAGGCATCTGTAGGCATTTCACATTGCCTATCCCTGCTTTGTGGTGTATCACCAAGCACTCCTTCCCACATTTTAGTTACTATGAATCATCCAGCTAGTATTCTTAAAGATAAAATATGTTGTACATTTTACAATTTCTCTGGTAATTTGACAAAAAATCAATTTAAAATTACTTAAATGTTTTTCAAGAAAGTTTGGAAATGCCATACCATATATAAAACATATTTCCCAAATATTCAAAGAATTAAAAGCCAATTTCATGTTTTAGAAAAGTAATGATTTTTAGGAGTGGAGCAATTTCTAATAATAAAATAATTGCTTTTTAAGTTAACATAGTGTTTTTAAAGTAATTATTATATGTCTTTAACCTTAGTTTTTCTTATGAATTGATTTTTACTTCTTGAGTTAAAACTATTAATTTTTCTAATTTTAATTTTATTAAATTTTAAACCATATTTTAAAACAAATTACTTTAATTTTATTTAAAATGTCACTTTTCATACTATATATTTTGATCATATTCTTTCTCCTCCAAGTCTGTGAGTGACCCTCCTCCCTACCTAGCCAACTTCATGATCTCTCTATTTATATGTATCTCTCTGTCTCTGAAAAAGGAAAACAAAAAAAAAAAAACAAACAATAACACTCCAAAAATAAATATAAAAATAATAACAATTTAAAAAATCAAGTGTCACACACAAAATAAGCAAACAGAAAATGGAGCCTATTTCATGTTGGCCACCCCCTTTGGGCATGGAGTCATGACACTGGTTGATGTAGGAAGTGAAACTCCATTGGAGAAAACTAATTTTCCCTTTCCCAGTTGCTTCTTAGTTAGGAATGAGACTTTTTGCCTATTTCTCCTTCTCTGATAGGGTTTTGTCTGGTTTGAACCTGAGCAGGTCTTGTGTATACTGTCACTATCAGAGTCAGAGTGATATGTGTTTGCTTGAGTCCTAAACAATGGTAAAAATTAATATGAAAATAAGCAGAATAGTGAATATTATCTCTATATAAAAATTTGGATTATGATGCACTATTATTTTTACTTAATCATTTTAGCTCTTTTGAAAAGTTCATACATAAATCTGTGTCTACAAATTTCTATTCCTCATTTCCTCCTCCAACTCTTCCTGTGTCCCCCTTTCAACACAAAATTGTGTTCATATTTTCATCATTATTGTTTCGTATAAATACATATGCACATGTATATATATATGCATATGCTTTAAAGTATAACATATTGACAAACATCATAGCAATCCCTTCACCAATTTGAAAATTTTGTTAATGGATGTTAAGGTTATTACCTGTCTCAGAAGAGTAGGCAGTGGTGGTCCCTAATGTGATGTCATGGATGCATGTGCTACCACTTTGCAATCATGATCAAAGAGTCACCTCAAGTGATTTTGATATGTGAATATTTTTAGAAATAACTACTTTTATTTTGCTTTATGTTAGTTATTTAGTATTATTGTTTTTTTTATTATTTGTGCATGTGGGTGGGTGAGTGTGTATGTGTATGTGTGTATCATGGTCCACCTGTGGAGATTATAGGACAACTCTCCAGAGTTATTTCTGTCTATTCACTGAAGATTCTTGGATGTAAGTTATTGTGCTGGTGTGGCAAGTGCCTTTTTACCCACCAAGTCATCCTGCAGCCTCTAAATACTTGTAGATTGCATGACAAATCTGATTATATATTTAACTTCAATGGACAACCCTGAAACAAGAACTTATAATTCTAGTAGAAGACAGGATGGAAAATATTTCTTAACTAATGAAAAAACTTACTTGTCAGATAAGCTTGAGATGATTTGTAGTCTTTTGCATCATTAGATTTAGAGTTAAAACATGATGACAACTTCATGTAAATCATAATCAGAAGAATAAACACATATTCAGTATATGTCATATACGTACAGAAATTTTTTTATTATGTTTTTTCAGAAATTTGTTTATCATGTTTTTCAAAAATATTTACATCTTCTAAAAACATTAACTGGGAAATAGCTACAGGATTTATTTTGTGTTACTTTTTGCTTTCATTTCTTTAGACTCAGCTGAACTATATAGCCTCATCTTGCACTGAACTTCTAGCAATCCTCCTGACTCAGCCTCTCAAATTCTATTGTAGACATTGACTACCATATATTAGTCAAAAAGACATTTCTTAAACCCTGAAATAAATATTTTCCATCACTTTAATCTTTAACATTGAAATATTCTTTTTTAAAAATTCCCTTTCATCCCAATCGCTGTCCCCCTATTGGTCCCTCCTTCCCACAGTCCTTCCCCTGTATCCTCCTCCCTTACTCTTCTGAGATAGTAGAGTCCCGAATTGGACAGGTCAAGTCTCTGCAGGGCTAGTAGCTTCTTCTCCAATTGAGGCCAGACAAGACAGCCTAGTTAAAGGGACAGATTCCAAGGACAGGTAATAGCTTTAGGGATAACCCCTGCTCCAGTTGTTGGGAAACCACTTCAAGACTGAGCTGCACATCTGCTATATATGTGCAGAATGCAGAGTAGCTAGGTTCTGCCCATGTATGTTCCCTGGTTAGTGGTTTTGTCTCTAAAAGCCCCCACGGGTCCAGGTTACTTGACTCTGTTGGTCTTCTTGTAGAGTTCCTTACCCCTTCTGGGCCCTCAACCTTCCCACAACTCTTCAATAAAAATCACCAAGCTCTGTCTAATGTTTGAATGTGTGTCTCCGCATCTAAGTCAGTCAGCTGCTGGGTTGAGCCTCTCAGAGGAGAGCCATACTGGGCTCCCATCTGCAAGCATTACAGAGTATCATTAATAGTGTCAGGGACTGGTACTTGCCCATTGGAAGGGTCTCTACTTGTGCAGACTATTGTTTGACAGTTCCTTCAGTCTCTGCTCTACCTTCTGTCCCTGGTTCCTGAATTTTTTGTAGGCAGGATAAATTTTGGGTGGAAAGTTTCGAGGGTGAGTTGGAGTTCCTATTGTTCCTTTGAGGTTCCTGCCTGGCGACAGGAGGTGACCTCTTCAGTTTCCATATTCCCACTGGGGTGAATCTCAGCTAAAGTCACCCTCATTGATTCTTGGGATCCTCCTTGTCATTCAAAAGAAAGGGAGTCATCTGTGTATATTTGAAGAATCACCATAATGTAGTTGATGTTTATGATATCAATATAAGCAAATAAAACATAAATCAAAATCATTTAATAATTTGACTACAAATCTCTACTTAAAAACTATTTATAAGATTCTTTTGAGTCAAATGGAAACATTTTAATTATTTTCTGATTAACATTGATGGGCTATAAAGCAGAAAAATTCAAATTAAATGAACAAAGTAAATCACTTCTTTAGTATATTCTTTATGCCAGACAGTCAAGAGTTCATAAAATCTTAACATATGGTTCACTATTTCACTCTGTTCATCGAGAAAGTTTTCAGTTGAGACACAGCCTAGAGATAGCAAGCAGCTTGTTTTTAATGTCACATTATTATCACATTAGATATTTATAAAGATGAGGAAAACTCCATGGGAAGACATGCAGGCTCCACACAAACACCATGCCAATTAATTTTCTTTATTAGCATTAATTAGGCTTGAATTCTTAAAGAATTCTAGTGATTTGATTTACAATTCTGTGGAATTTATTAGCTTTCTTATATTAAAAATCTCCAGGGTGAGAAAATACCTCATCTTTATGTATGTTCTGTCATCTCTGAGCACTTTACCAAGTCCATCTACGTGGCATATCAGTCATCCTTAGAGAGAAATTTTGATTTGCAGAACTGATTAAGGCTGTACTTTATTTCTAGTTTTAAATAGAAATTAAGTCTGTTGAAGACTGCATTGCATACTACCTCCTTCCTAGAAGCTGATTACCACTTTTGTTTTCCCATCCAAAAGATAAATAACATTTTTGTGTTTCTTCAAATGGGAAAAGCTGTCGTGTACTCTTATAATGCCTGGTAGATGGCTAGATGGATAGTTTAAACAATTTACATGTACTTGATAAAGTTAAGGATAGAAACAGAGATGACACACAGATATACTAATGAATTCCATTTGACTTTGACCTTGGCCATGATATGGTCTCTCTGTGCTTCCATTTGAATGTCATTAATCACCAAATAAAAATGGCATTTCATGACCTTGAAGAATTTAAGCATAATTTCAGAAACCTTCAAAACCTACATAACAACCAGTTATGTCAGAAAGGTTAGCTTTGACCTGAATAAATGACCTCAAGGCAATTCCTGAACTTTAAATTATCATAAAGTGTCTTGATCATTATCCCCTGGCTTTCTTGCACAAGCAGGTAGAGCACAGAACTGTGGAGGATATGCATTTATTACTGTTAATATTTATAGCCTGGCTTTTCAAGCTTTGTCTGTAAAGGACTATGATGTAAGAATAGGTGTCAGCCTGTTTGCCCTGATGATAATCATTTACTAGTCCTTGTCTTAGAACAAAGAACATTTTCTAGGCAAATGATTCACTTGATAAAGATCTTTTTTTTCAATTAAAATGTAATGAATGTTCATAGCAAAAAATTAATAACAATTTGAAGAATACAAAATGCTTTAAGTATTGCATCACCAACTTTCCATAACTATGTAAGTCATGATTTATAGTTATAATTCTTTTTTATAGAAATATCCATGTATGTGAGTTTATATTTCTATATACAATGGACATACCATAAATGTAATTTTAATTATTACAATTTCTATTCAACGTTAGATAATGAATTAATTGGATAGTTTTATATAACTTATGGATCATTAGTTTTACCAATTATTCTAGATTAATAATAGTAATAATAATAATAATAAATTCTTTATGGTATATTATATTCAATTTGAGTAAAAAGTGTCTTATTCAATTTAATTGAATCCATTACACTATGGCTCATGTATGGTAGGTTCACATGAACACATCGATTTGAAATTTTAGGAGTATAATTACCCTCTACTCAATGTTACAGCTTATTGTATCAGTCCTAGTTCTAAGAAAAAATTCTCAAACTCATTACCTGCTAAAACCTAGCATTGGTTTTACAGAAAGCAAGAAGATCATGATTTTTGATTGCTAGTTCATTTCAATGAGCTCATTACTTGAAAAAATAGTGTATTTAGTCAATTCCCAAGGTTGAACTAATTTTTCTTTTAGTACCTGAAAAGTAATTTCCCTTAAAATAATCTCCTCCAAATTGTTTCAAGTCAAATACTTCTTGATGACATTTCAGTTTCCACCTAAAATTGCATATTCAATTCTAGAGGATGAGATATGACTCAGAAGAAACATTTCAAGGCTCTGCTTCAGCGAGTGTTTTTTCCTAGGAGAAGGCAGGTTTGCAAGCATCCTAACCCTAAAGTGAATGCTAAGAGCTGTTATGTATGCAACTCTTTCAGTAAAGAGAGATGTACCGTGTTTAGGTTTTATCTATCAACACAAGCTAGTTTGTAAAATATTGTTTGCACAATAAATGTACACTCCTTGCTGAAAAATGAGGAGGATATTTAATCACTTGAAATGATGTATTTTTGCTGGTCATTTTGGACCAATGGTCCTTGAAAAATTTTGCAAATTTTACTTTGTCATTTTTATTATCTGTCTTTGGGTTTTCTTATTTTATATCCCTGAATTACTGAGGTATGATAACTAGGCATGAGCAAATTTATCACATTGTAGTAGTCCTATTAGCCCCTTTTCTGTCTTCCTGATAACATTGCTCCTTTTGGCAATACATCTCATATCCAAGGCTACTTGAGGTCTCCATTTGGAGCATCTCTAAAAGTGATGTGTTTTTTTTAAATAGTTCAAATCATGATTGATAGTATATTATCTGACCATTTATTACTCTTTTGTGATATTGATACCTTACCCTAGTAAGGCAGCAATTTTAGCCTCTGAAACAGGCATTTGGAAAATGTAATGGGTGAAAACAAACTCAAATGCTACAGTTTTGACAGCTATTAGGTCTATTAAGTATCTGCTGGTGAGTGCTGTTAAAACCAGTTTAACTTATTGAATCTGTTCCCTTGCTTGGTTAATAACAACATATTTCAAATGGTCTGGCCAAATGCAAATTATACCCAGCCAATTATTACTTTTCTAAATCCTCATAGTCTCCAAGTTTCTTTACAAGAAAGGCATAGTAAGTTGATGTATCTTGCTTCAAATCCAGTGTACACATTTCCTGTGAACATTTCATATGCGTTAGCATTATTTCATTTATTCCCTGGTGTGTGGGATTGTGTTGCTTTGGTCTGTGTGGGGTAGTCCTCGGAGTGATGGATGACTCACTGTGAAACAGCTGTGACCCGACGGTGTTCTTGCTGGCAAGGCATTTTCTCAGTAAATTTGATTTTTAAAAACAATCACCATGATGTCATTGCAGTCTTCTTCTCCAGCATCCCTGGGGCAGGAGTAAAACCCTCCCCAGGGAGCTGATGGAACAGATGGCTTGGCATGGACAGCAGGAATCTGAGAGAAGAGAGCTGACAATGTGTAAGCCTTCCCAGCGCTGAAAGTACACAAGCCTGCTTACTATTAAAACTATAACAGGCCCATTTTATTGTCTTTTCAAATTCCTAGAAATGATCTACTGGGGCTGGTAACCCTCAGAGAATGGTCTTAAGCAGAGCCCACAGTCACACAACAGTGTCACCCCTCTCCACTATTTATTTCCTGTACTTTCCAACCTATCTCAAGTTTCATTCCTAGCCCTGTGAATACATGAGTTTGTAACTTTAATATCATATCTACGTTCACTTCAGGGATATTTTATATGTGTAATAACCCTAAATAAGTAAGAATGAGTTACTCTAGATATGTGATGTCTAAATGTGGTGCTATGTCACATATATATGGAGAAACATATTCCTATATATTGATGTACCTAGCTTTGTTCATGGTGGTTGGTGCCTGTAAGCTCATTTTACCTTGAACCCACAGTGCTAGATGTTGTTCTAACAACAAGAATATCAAAGAAATATTAAGTAGTCAAGGTCATATTTGCATAATATACCTTGTTTCCTGTGAATTGGAAGTGGGAACCAGAGCTGTAGTTACTATTGATGTATTCAGGAGAAAAAATGATCTTCCTTCTGTCCTAAGTAGGGATAGGAATGAAGTATTCAAAGGAGAGGTATAGAATGAAATGTGATTTACTGTGGAATATAGGCTCCTCCAGGACTTGACAACTCTCTATTATTTTGACCTTTTTCTAATAATACTTCTATTCTCTTGACAATTTCATAATTTTCCTAGATTGGCATATCTTGCTTCTTGTGTCACTGTTCGTGTGAACAGTAGTTCTTCATTTTCTCTTTTGTCCAATACCCACAATTTCTTCACTGTGCTTTAAGCATGATATTTTATTCCGTTAATATTTCTTGCTTATATGTACTTGTAATAGTGTTTTAGATATGTCTCTGTTTAAACTAAGTACAAGTACTAATACAAGTACAAAGAAAAGAGCCAGTTTGCTATATTTCTAAGTGTTTCCCACATGTTTAGAGTGGTGTCTGTCTATTTCTCTCTGTTTCTTAATAAGCATACATGGTATGAATGAGATTTCATAGAGCTATAGTAAAGTGTCGATGTGAAAGGTTAATCACTGCTTGCTATTGTTCTACATGGATTCTTTACATCATCTTTGTTCAACTTAGTAGGCCATATTAATCTAGAAACTGATCTGTTCCTTATAGAGCTACTAGTTCAAACGAATGAAAAATGTTTAGGTATGTCCTTGGGATTCTTTGATTTTTCTCAGTGTGTGTTGAAATTGTTCTCATTTCATATCTGATTATATCAATTAGAGGCCTCTCTCTTTTTTGTTAGTTGGGCTAAATGTTTGCCAATCTCTGTCTTTCCAAAGGAACAAATTATTTTTGTTTCATTGCTTTGTATTGTTTCCATTTTAATATCAGCCCTGATTTTGATTACTTCGTCCTTTCTATTGTTTGTGGTTGCTGTTTGGTCTTGTATTTCTAAGGCCTTTAGGTGTATCAATATGTATTTAATTTGAGATCTCTGAAAAATTTTATTAGTTGCTTATTGCTATAAACTTTCCTCTTAGGACTGCCTTCACTGCAGCCCATAGATATTGTTATTCTGTATCTTCTTTTTCTTTATTTATCCCTTCTATTTTCTTTTTTATTTAATCTTTTTTTACAGTCCACACTTTATCCCCTCCCAGTCCACCCTCTGACTGTTCCACATCGCATACCTCCTCCCCATGTCTCCACGAGGATGTTCCACCCCTTGACCCCCACCCCACCAGACTTCCCCACTCCCTGGGGCCTCAAGTCTCTTGAGGATTAGATGTATCTTCTCTGACTGAGTCCAGTCCTGGCAGTCCTCTGCTGTATATGTGTCAGGGGCTTCATATCAGCTGGTGTATGCTGCCTGGTTGGTGGCTCAGTGTCTGAGAGATCTCGGGGATCCAGGTTAGTTGAGACTGTTGATCTTCTTATAAGTTTGCCTACCTCCTACCTCTAGGTGTCCCCTAATTCAACCACAGGCATCACCAGCTTCTTTCCAGTGGTTGTAGGAAATTGACTTCATCTGACTTGTTCACCTGCCTGTTGGGTCTTTCGGAGGGCAGTCATGACAGTCCCCTTTCTGTGAGCACTCCATAGCATCAGTAAGTGTTCGGTTCTGTATTTTCACCTTTATACAATTTTAACAACTTTAAAATTTTATTCTTGGTTTCTTTTTGGAAACAGTTAATATTCAGTAGTTTCAGTAGTGTGTTATTCAGCTTCTATGAGTTTGTGGGGTTCTTTCATAGCTTATATTGATGCTGAGATCTAGCTTTCTCTCATTCTTGTTATGTAATTGATACTAGTTCATTTTCTTATATTTCTTTAAGTTTTTTGTGTCCTAATTTGTTATCTACTTTGGAGAAAGTAGATGGGCTGGTTAAGATAACAAACTTTCTTTAGTGTTCAGATGGAATCTTCTGTAATGCCTGTTAGGTGAAAAAATTGTAAGATCCAGAGGTAGTGGACATCTGCAATGTTACAGAATTTGCCAAACATAAAATTACCATTGTACTCTTGTGCAGCTGTCGTGAATGCACAAAGAAGGAATAGCCAATGTCACGTCGGCCAAAGTCCTGGTATGAATGGGGGAAGAGCTCTTCAGAGTTCTATAGTTTATCTCTTCAGAGTTCTGAAGTTCAGAGTTCTGAAAATCAGTTGATGACAGTGAAATGTGGTAGAAGAGATGAAAAGTGAATCTTCTATAAAGAAGACTATGGGATACAAAGAGGTGTTTTTTAAAGATAGTGATTTGTGCATACATCTGTATGTGAAGGTATATGTAGTTATGCATGTATGTGTGCACGCATATGTACTTCCACAGAGTCCAGAGAAGGCCATAGGTTTCTTGCTCACTCATTATCTGTCCTTAATATATGGTCTCTCACTGAAATGAGGGCGAGGGTGGTAGCTAGCATGATCCAGGATTCTGATGTCAGTGCATAACCCAGCACCAACCAGACTTGGGGTCACAAGTACATACATGACTGTGGGCCATAAAACTATGCTAGGAGGTTGGGTAAGGGAGAGCAGGTAGAGACCTGGAGATTTGGTGGTGACACACCTGAGGCTTAGGTGACTTCCAGCTCCCTGCCAGATGCCCGACTAGAAACATGTGCAGTGCTTCTCACATAAATGAAGCGTGACCTATGATCGTGTAGCCTTAAGATAGAATTCTCTATGTTAATAAGGTACCTAGAAACCCAGAGGGCTTAGCCAATAAGCTTCCTTTCCCGGACATTCCTCCCTTCAAAGGGTATTTAATCTCAGGCCTACCCTGAGAAGAGGGATATGGTTTCACGCATCTATTTTCCACCATGACAATAAACTGTTCGGAACCATGGACTGCCTCTCTTCATCAAGATGTACCATAGGAAGCCATGAAGAAGGCCTTCCTCTACAGAGCCACAGCCTAACCTCCCAGAGGCCTCTCTGCCCTTCCAGCCACAACTGCCACCAAGCCTGCCTCTGACAAGCCCAGTACAATCATCCCCCTGAGACTAGCTGGAGCTCTCCTTCCCCTCCTTCCAATCCCCAGACCCAGGGCTAGACAATGTCCCCAGCCCGCAGGGCCCTGACTCCTCATTATCTGATCTTCTGAAACTCCCAGCAGTGCCTGGATGTCCAGGTGTCTGAGCACCCCATGGCCCTGGCCTCATCGCAGACTGGAGACCCTGAACAACCTGCGGGTTTCCCACAGACCATGCTTTCCTGTCCCTGGAGAGGTGCTTTGGTGTTTCCCTACTCGCTCCAGCAGCGGAGTGGGGCAGTGTAGGGTAAGCCTAGTCAAAGTTCCTGGGTTCTGTCTCCCTAAGAGGCGGTGCTCTGTCGCAGAGTGGACTCCAGCCTACAACCCTCCAGGGGACCATGCCCAACTTTTTGCACGGGTTCCTTTGAAATTAGATCCTGTTTGAGCATCGAGCACTCTTACCGACTGATCACTGATCTATCTCTCTAGACTGATAAGTGTTTTTTATGTACTACAAGCTTGAGTGGCAATTAAGGTTCAGCTTAGAGAGAAGACCATAGAAGTTTTGAAGTTTAGAAGAGAACAGCATAGAAGACCAAACAGATAATGTAAGGAAATGTAAGACAGAAAGCTTAAACTCAGCGTGTGAGCTAAGTATAAAAAGAGGATGTGATTTCACACCATCACTCTTAGGAGTGTAATTGTGTTGGTACGTCATAAGAGAGCAACAGTGGGTTACATTGTCTTTCCAAGTTGTCTGTATAACAACAGCTACCATTTCCAAAGTCTTTAAAAGAGCTTCCTGCTGCATTCGACAGTGAACTCTGTATGCCCAGATTATACAGAAAAGAACTTAGATGTTGAGAATATGTTTGTTAAGGTAATGGGAAATTTCACAGTGGTATTTCTAATGCAATCCAGATTTTCTCAGAAGGAAGACCTTATGTTCAACCAAATAAGAATAATTATATTATTGCAGAGGGCTTGCCACTGCAATGAGGAGCAGAACAGTGCTACACACAGATGAGAGCTCTAACAGTCTCCAATAAAAATCATAGTATCTGAAAACGCCTATGAAATTGGTAAATTAGACATCACAATATAGTCCTAGAGATATTTACCATACCAAGGTGACCTTTACACTCTGAGATCAGTCCATGAAAACTGGTCTACAACTGATACTTGTGAAAAAAAAAGTGAAAATTTGGTTAGTGCGTTGATACTCATTCCATTTATTAGAGAATGGTGTTATACAAAGTGTTTAATAATAAGGGTTCATATAAAATAATTGAAGCAGAGAAAATAGTAATACATAATAGAACTTCAATGTCAATTAAATCAAACAAGATATTAAAGAATAATTAGCCTAGTACACAAAACTATTACAAATTGATATTTTTATAAATACTGGTATGTACTGGTACAATAATTTGGACATTTATGGGAATTAATATTCTTAGTTTAAATACTGCCCTGTGATTTTTTTTACTTATTTTTACAGTGAGTCTGATAACAAAAATTAGGTTTCTGTTAAATTTCAATCAAAATAATGTATTCCTTTGTACAGAAACAACAAAAATTTTATATAAGCACTAATATGTAAAATAATGTATTCCTTTGTACAGAAACAATAAAAATTTTATATAAGCACTAATATGTAAAAAGAGTTTTATCTTAAATGAGCATGTCAGACTAATCACCAAGAATCAGTACCAAAATGTATATTATGCCAATCCAGTTGGCAATAAGTGAGCCAAGCATAAGTTAATCTTCACAGTTAACTTGACTGAATTTGAAGTTACCAAGGAGACATACTTCACACAGCTCCGAGAGCTTCATGGAAGGAGTTTCCAGAAAACTTTAACATGGGGAAGATCCACCCTGAATGTAGGCACTAGCCTTTGGATTGGGATTTAAACGTGTAAAATAAAGAAATAAATAGCAAGGAGAAACAAGCTTATGACTAGTACAGTGGGGCCAGCAGCCACCTTGAACTCCATTCACCATGCCTTCCTTGCCATTATAGACTGTACCGCCCCAAACTGTGGGCTGAAATAAAGCATCTATTTTTTAAATTTTGTAATTGTCTATTACTTTGTCACAACAATAAGAAAAGGAAGTAATCTAGATTATATATGTAATCTAGATATATAATATGTAGATATAATATATAATACAATTATATATATATTATATATATATATATACATATATATATATATATATATATGTATATATATATATATATCTCCAACAGAGTTTTTCTCATATAAAAAAGTCAGACCTCCTTGAAAAAAAAAGACTAATATTAGATTGAGGACAAGAAAGTACAGAAAGTGAGATGGAACATTTTATTAGAACCAAAAGCAGAAGTAGAGTATTAGTTTGTGTCAAAGAACATCAAGATACTTCCATTATCCAAACTGAGTTTATGTAAGCATCAGAAAAGGTATTGAATTTAATACATTTAAAAATCCTTTTAATGTCCTTAAATTCAAAATTTAACATTATCCAGTACCTTTGGAAAATGGTAGAGTCAAATAATTATACAGGAGAAATAAAAGAAAAGAATCAATACTGTTTTTTCTTATGTGAACTCTGTGTCACTATGAGCACATAATTAATAGAAGTTTCTATTAAAAAAAGTTTTCTATAAAAAACTCAACTCTTGTTGAGTTCTTGTTGGCCATCATAATTAATATTTATTAAATAAATGACCAAGATACATACTGCTTTCCCTCTTCCTTCTCTGTCTGTGTGTCTCTGTCTCTCAGTGTGCCTTTCTGCCTGTGTCTGATTCTCTACAAAGTATATACTCATGTGAGCATGGGCACACACATGTACACACACACACACACACACACACAAAGCCAAGTATTATTAGTCTCCTGACAGCAGTAAAGGCCTCCCATAAAAGTTAGAGTCTGAACAACCCTCTTTATTTAACTATCATTTTGCAGGGTAAACAGATATCATTATAACGTGTTAGACTATAATGTGGAGCTTCAGTCAGCCAAGTCTCCAGAAAAATTGCAAACAAAAAACAAAATAGTTGTTCTCCAGTAAATAACTTAGAAAGGAGATGAAGAGTGGTTAAGGTATACGGATAAAGAGATTTTTAAAGTATAAATCTGGCAAAGTATGGACGTTTTTTGCCAGCAGAAAGAGATTGCGAAATGTTAAGGGAAAGCCGTGGAAATGTTAGTCATGCTACAACGTTACTATTTGCTCAATAGGCATATAAAGCATGGTGATAAACATACAAAATGGTCCTTATACTTTGTTAGTGGTCTTTTGAAAATATGCTGAAGTATGTATGAGTAACATTTATTTTCTGGCTGCTGTATGAGGCAAATGAAGCATTGATAACTACCAAAGCAGCGCAATATTTCTGTCTTAGTTTGGGTGTTTGATATTGTGATAAGACTCTGATAAAAAGCAAATTTAGGAGTAAAGGTTTATTTGGCTTACTTATCTACAGTCTGAGGAAAACAAAGATGGTTACTCAAGGTTAGAACTTGGAGGAAGGAAATGAAATAGAAGCCAAGAAGAAATATTGTTCATTGGCTTGCTCTTCCTGACTTGGTCATCTTGCTTTCCTTTAAATCTTTGGGCCCACCTGCCCAGTACAACCTACAGTGAATTGGGTCCACCCTCATCAATGATTAATAAAAAAAAAAAATGCTTTAAAAATGTACCTACAGGACATTGTGATGTTAGAAAGTCCTAGGTTGAGATATATTCTTCCAGAATATTTCTAGATTTGCATCAATTTCATAAAAAACAAGGAGCAGTATGTTTGAGACTCTTACTTTGCTATAAAGCTAAATACTCTACAGAAAATGGCAAAACAAAAGACTTACAATCAGTGATCTAAATGCAGATGAAATTACACTCTTCACCTGGGGAATTTGGTTACAATGTTCGCAAATTTTTGCAAAAGAATAAAAAGCACTAAATTTAATCTCAAGTAAAAGGGTTTATGAAAATGTGTGTAATAGTACCTACACCATCATTTATACACTGCCACTAACACTTTTGCAAAATGACATCAGTAGATTTTTCTACCACATAGCTACAAAAATTCCTGATCTACTCAGTCACTATTTGCATTCAAATCAAAATCATAAATAACTTTATTTTATCATTATGATAAAATGGCTCTATAACTAGAAAGTGGTATGGGTCACACAACTTGCCAATTACTACTGAATACAATTAATATAAACTTTAAATATGTTTAATGTTAATGAATATGATATTATTCATTGAAAGTTTCATACATTTATATAGGAAATTTTACTCCTTATTTCCTTTTCCTCTATTTCTCCTGCAAAAATCTTCCTTTTCAACAAGACTCTATGCAATTTTCATGGTGGCTTTGTATATGTAACCTATTGAGTTCAATTAGGGATGTATATTTATGTTGGGTATTTGATTTTCTAAGTGAAGCAATGTAAAGTGGAAAGGATTGAGAACACTAGAGCATAAACTGCATCAAAAAGTGGGAATAAGAGCAGGATTAAGAGTACATCTTATTAGCCGGGTGTGGTGGCACACACCTTTAATCCCAGCACTTGGGAGGCAGAGGCAGGTGGATTTCTGAGTTCGAGGCCAGCCTGGTCTACAGAGTGAACTCCAGATCAGCCAGGGCTATACAGAGAAACCCTGTCTCAAAAAACCAAAAAAAAAAAAAAAAGTACATCTTATTACCTGAAGAACAGCTTCTCTTGTATGTCTCTAATGCACAGCAGCTAGTGAAACTCCCAGAATGCATCTTGGCCACATCCAAACATGTATTTTTCATCTGAGATATACTAACTCATTTATCTCCTGATGTACCTATACATAAGATGCTCTATAGTAGCATCCTGTGTTGGCGGTGTCCATTCTTCTTTTGTGCAACCTAAAAGGTATCATATCTTACAAGGATTAACAAGAAATTCTAGACATCCAATGGATGTACTGGATGCCAGTCCAGTGGATATATTTAGAGTTACACCATTCCTTAATTTTTCATTAGGTTCATAGTCTTCCATGGTTCCCCTCAAAGACTGATTGTATTTGAGCATGCTTTATAAAGTCAGAAAAATTTTTGCTTCTCTGAATTCTTTTCAAGCAGTTCTGGATAGAAAGACCACGTTGGTGTAGAATAGAATACTTGCATTATATTAACCTTTTTTTCTCATATTCCTTGGTCTTTCCCCAATTCTGTCTTACGGTCACAGAAGAGCACCCACATACTCTTACTTCTCATTGCTACAGTATATAGGGAGTCTTCACCTTGTACAGATGTGAGGCACCATAACAATGGCTATACAAACTATAATCACACAAGGCAAGTGGCTTTGCCACTGAGTCATTAAAGTGTACTTAAAAAATAAAAACCAAAGTTCTTACTCTCAATAACAAATATGTAAAAATATCAGCCCTAGAGCTGTTATTCATTTATTATCTTGGAAATACTAAGACTGAAAATATTTTATTAATTTACAAATATACTAAGTGCTTTGGATAATTTTTCCCTTTTATTTTTAAAAATCATCCTTACTATGCTTCTAAAACTACACATTATTCATGTCTAACTTTAGAATAGCATTGACCCTTTGTCCTGTGTATCTTCAATAAATTATTTTTAAGGATTCCTTTTACAAAATGTTTTCTCGTGTCAGTTCCTCTGAAATGTCATATGTCATAAAGCACATATGTTTTACTTTACTTCAGTGGTGACTGCATTCTTGTATGATGTCTATTCATGAACTAGCCAGCACACTTCTCTGTTATTTATAGGCTTTGAAAGATGTATCAGTGGTCACTAGTCAGAATGTGCAACTATAGTTGTAAACTGAAAAGGTAGGGCTGTTCTTTATGTTTAATTAATTACACATAGTTTAATGCCATGCTGATTGATATCAAAACTGTGTTATCAGAAAATGACACTATTTCTGAGTTCGAGGTCAGCCTAGTCTACAGAGTGAGTTCCAGGACAGCCAGGACTACACAG
>NW_022196903.1:10238253-10261613 GCF_008632895.1 Mastomys coucha
AAAAAAAAAAAAAAAAAAAAAAGAAAATGACACTATTTAAATAAAGTATACTATCTTGAACTCCTGTATGTCAGATCCCCTTGAATTGGAGTTACTCTCATTTGTTATCTGTAATATGGGTTCTGAGAATCAAACCTTAGTGCTATGGAAAAGTATCCAGTGCTCTTAACCACTGTTCTATCTCTAATTATAACTAGAAATAAGTTATTATCTTTTCAAGATATTTTACTGCACTTAGTAAATTATCTTTGAAAATTTTTATATACAAATGTATATCTGTAAATGATTCATTGGATTGCCAATTTAGGACACATTTAGAAAAAAGTGTAATTAAAAAAGTCTAGTAATTTTTGCTTTTTTTGGTTGGTTGGCTACTTGTGTTTTGGGTTTTTTGTTTTGGGGAGTATTTTTACTATTATTTTTCATTTCTTTAGGTTGAATAACTTAAAAAAGTATTAGTATGCTTTTATCAATTGATGACAATAAATTATATTAAATATGTTAAATATTAATTGATATTTATTAAGAATTAAGTAATAAATTATAATTATACCTTATGTATTCTAAATATTTATTTTTAGGAATATTTTAACAAGCTGTTTTATTTCAGGAAAAATATAAAATGAAAATTTGCTATGGTTCTTTGGAAATATGAAGCAGATCATTAAAGCAGTCAACTTAAAAGGAGTTATGATAATGAAGTTAAGATTTATGACAGTAGATTTTGAAGATGTCTTAAATCAATATATAAAGCAGAGCTGTGTATATAATATAAAATTATTGTTATGAAGAGTACTTTAAAAGCCTAAAGTTCTGAGCATATCTTCAAAAAATAAAAATGAGAATCTATTATCACAACTAAAGAAGAAACTGAGTAAGCATTGCAGTAGATTTTGATTTTGTGCTGAATTGTAGAGATGAGGGATCAGAGAAGGCAGAACACAGATTGGCAGCTGCAGATCAGGGTGCAAATGACCAAGTTCAAAACCCACAACCATGTACTCTCTAATCAACTATGGTATGAATAGTAATAGTATTTATATAAATGATGTATGTTATAAAAGCAAATTAAGAGGTGGCACAATCAGTTGACTTATTGATGTAAAAGCAAGGAAAAAATTCAGAGAGAGAAACACAGAGAGCCATGGAGTTCACAATTTTTTGTCTGTTTGTTTGTTTTAGAGCTTGGAAATATCTATGGCTCCCAGGAGCACTACTAGTACTTGCTGAATGTACAAATATGCCGAGGGCCGCTGATCTGGGCCTCCCTCAACCCATGGGAGAAACGGGGGTCCTAGTCAGGTTGACAAGACGTAGGCGAAGAAATGATGGCAGAGATGACAAATGAAGTATAGGATCTGAATGTATTTCTTAGAAATGGCATCAGACTTTTACAGTCATTGGAAAAGAGGATGGTAAATCTGGCAGCTCAATAGTTGAGGTACATCTGAGGCTACCTGAAACACACTGGGTCTAAAGCTGCAGCTATCTCCTCTGAACTGGTGCTGCATCCCCCAAGCCCAAGTGCTCTCGGCCCTGGAAACTGCGGATTGCATGAATCTGAGTCCTAGCCCATCTAAGTTCTAGTCTTAGTCCTGCATGTGAGTCCAAGCCCTTCTTCTTCTCCTAGTCCTAGTTCTAGTATACAAAGTGAAAAGCAGACTTAAGTACCACACAACAAGCAGGGCAGCAAGACTGAGGTCACATAGGCAAGTGATCGCTCATCAAGGTCAGTGGGATTTGGTCTTCAGGTGTGAAGAGGAGTGGAGCCCTCCCTGTTGAGGCATTTTGGTATTCCTAGGCTAATTCTCTGATTCTGCTGGAGGCAATGACCAGGAGGTATCAATCTAGCATTTCCTGCTAATTCTCTGAGTCTAGCTAGGGGCAAGCAGTGGGGAGTTCTGACCTAACACTTTTAGCTAATGTCCTTGAGTGAGGGAAACCCTTCATTACTCTCTAGTATGCAAAACATTTCTAACTATTGTAAACTATCTATTGCCCTAAGGAATGTACTCAACCTCTGTTGCTAGCTCTGGCAAGGCAGATACTTTGAGAGAAATTGCAAGCTATGGACAGTTTGGTATTAAACTAGGATAGTTGGAAACATTGTGCTGGCCAGAAAACAGTGCACAATCTTAGCCATTTATGAATCATTACCTGGGGTACCTTTATGCCTAATTATGAGGGCGTGTTGATGATTGGAAAGACTAATCTGGAACACGTCTGAGTTAGGGGATACCAGCGACTGTTTGAAATCCAGGAAGCACAGAACTCCTTTTGGAATCTTATTGCCTCTTATCCTTTATCAGGATTTTATCCCCGATATTTTGGATGTGACTGGAGTAGACGAGTGTGCATAGCACAAAGAAAACAACTCAGCTCTATGATTACATTTGTCTTTACAATTGCTTTCTGAAATTTTCTCCCACCAAAGTATTTTTTTTCAGACTTCAGGTTGTCTTTAATATTGTTAAGGATATTATATTTTAAATTAATATTTATTTATAGGACCATTTCAACTGTGTAAATGAGAAAAAAAGGCAATAAATATCACAGAGATTAACATAAATTTTAATGTAGAAGGCAATCAATAACACACTTGGTGGCTTTTACAGTTCCATGAATGTATTATGATTTTTATAAATGATACATTACTGGCTTGATTGATATAAGGCAAAGTTAATAGCTAACTCTAAATTAGTCACTCAAACTATTTATCTTAAACCACATTTCTGTATTTCTTATCATAAAAGCAATGTAATTTTTAGACAGGTTCATTTTATGTGTCAATTTTTCCTCTCTCCCTTATACTTAATGTAGTGCTCAGTTTAAGTCTTTAGTTTTCCATACATTTGATTTGAACATCTTGAACAAAAGCTGTTATTAATCTCCCTACTGTATAACCCCACACCATTTGCTCACATGGACTTGTTAAAAAATCTGCAATGGTACCACATTAAATGATTCTTCTACCAAACATTAAATGAAAACACTTCATCTCTTGCTTCTTATATAAAAGAAATCCCAAAATATGCTTACAGGAATTACTTCTCTTTTGAAGTATCCAGGTCAGTGAACAATCTATAATTAGTCATGAAAATGGCATTAAATTACATAGCTTGTTCATGCAAAAGTAACCAGGTTACCAAAGACTGAGGTGTTATTAAGGGAAGCATGTTGTTTTCATACATTTCAACTCATTATATTCTTATGCTATAAGAACACCTTCAAGTTAAATGGAATTGCAATCCAAGTCAGAACACGCTAAAGATTTTTCATCTACCCTATTTCAGTCTTTGCCCAATTTTTCGTTCGTGGAGATTATGTGCAGTCACTATTTCACAGCTGAATGGCAATTAGCCTCCAATTTCCCCAAGTCATATTTTCCCCTGTGACCCCAGTAACATTAGTTGTGTCCAATTATTATGACCTCTCTTTCCAGGTGGTTGAAAATGCAAAATAGCTATTCTCTTAAGAATGTAGCTCACTTCCTGCTAACCTGTAAGGTCATAGCTCAATAACTATCTTTCTGCCAATTAAATTACTCTTTCTTTTAAGTTGCAATAATGTCAAAAATATTGAGAATGGATTTAGAGCATATTTACATCATTGAAAATAGTTTCCAAAAATTTACTTTGAACTAATTTCATTTATAACACTTTTAATTGCATAGTGCCATTCCCATTGCAATTTGGAGCCCTAATCTTATTTATAGGAAAAGGAAAAAAGACCTTGGCATGCATAACTGAAGAAATGAGATCCAGCGTCATCTTTCAGTTTGTCAACCACTTCTGCTTAAGCCGCAGTATTTGTATTCTCTAGTCCCTTCCCCTGCCTTACATCCTATTCTTGCAAATAGTTAAAAATCCAATTGGCTACTTTGCATTTAGAAACACTCTAAAAATAATAGGTACCTATAGTTACCTCAGAAAAATAAATTGTTTCCTTATTCTTTAAGAAAATATAAACTGGAGAGTGAGAATATATGGAAACAATAATCTAAGACAAAGACACACTTAGCCAAGTACCTAGCTCTACTGAATATGAATATTTGTTTGTGAGCATAATTCACACTACACACATCAAGAATTGAAAGCGGCATTATTTAGAGATGTGAGCAAAACTTTAGAGAACATTCAAATGGGCAAAGGGAAAGACAAATTACAGTAATTAAGTAAGCTTTTTAGAACATTAAAATGTTGTTGTCTTTCTGGAATCCTACTCTAAATTAGTATTTTCTTAATAAATGCCAATTTTCTGAAGATCAATGTTAGGAAACAATTATGGTTCTCCAAAGCAAGTTATTTATCATTTGCTCTATATTGTATTATAAATATTCTTTTTTATTCCAACATATTTTTATTGATTATTTTGGAATTTCCTATTATGTAAACCAATAATGCTCATTTCCCAGTTCTACCAGGTCTGCCCGCACCTTTGTAACCTATCCCCATAGAAAAGTAGAAAGAAGATGAAGAGGAGGAAGAAGAAGAGGAGGGGAGGAGGGGAAAAGGGAGAGCATGTGGAGGAGAAAGAGGAGGAAGAGAAGAAGGAAGAGGAAGAGAATAAGAAAACAAATTCAATTTATCTTGTTCATATGTATTATTTGTTTCACATATTAATCAATCACTGAGAAACATAATACTTACTGAATTGATTTTTGGAAATACTGTAAAAGTCCTGGTCTTCAATGCCATTTATAGTAGAATATCATGCTTATCTATTCCCCAATATATCTATAGGGATATCCATTATATCTGGTGACTAATATCTCAACTGTCAAAATGAACACATGTACTAGTTTTGTTTACTGTTTGATAACCCATGGCCATTCTGCTTGCACAAAAATCCTATCTATTCCTAAAGACAGTTTTAAGTCAAACATTCTTTTATTCTCTTATGCTAAGATATTTAATTTTTAAAATTAAGGTTTTTGAGAATTTCATATAAATGATTGACATCATTTTCATTCTGACATCTCCTTCTTCTATGTAGACTTTCACAAAGTCCCATACCTAGATGAGTAGCAATGGTCTCTGAAATATGAGATATCATTTTTCTTCAGAAGTAGGGGATGAGCTCTCTGATGCATCACCCAATTTTGCATGATCATCGTAAATAAATGTACATAGGACCAAGGCTAAGTCACACATTTTTAATGGAGCCTCCTTTGAAAATCACCTGCCATTATCAGTTTCCTTTCTTTCAATGTTCACATGTATAACATGCATCTTTCAATCTGAATATTGATATATGGAAGAAAGGTCTGGCATCTACATAGCTTTCTCCTTGTGTACTGGTTTGCTTTCCAAATATATTGTAAGCAAATCAAGGAACAAGTTTATTCCTTTAGGGTGTGTATGTATATGATGTATATGTATATTCATTACATCATCTAATAAAACATGTAAAATTGATTCTCGCCTTCTAGTTTCCATCTTCAACCCAGAGCTAATCCTGTCCCACATCTTTCCTTACCCAAATCCCACCCAGAGAGAGCTGGTCTCCTTGGAGTGCTGACACAGCTAAGATCACAGGTGAAACCACCAATATTGCTCTAATACCTGGCCCAAAATTACTCACCAGGAGCCCAGAGAGCACAGGAACCATGGAACTGCTGGGAAAAGGGTTTCTCTGGTTTCAATCTGTTCCCAGGAGCTATGCCTCTGCTGCAGCTCTCCATATCCTAATTCCACCATGTGAGAGTTAGTCTCCTACACACCTAAGATCACAGGCTCAGAGGTTCACAGGAGGGACAAGCTCCAATCAGAGACAGCAAGACCTGATAACACCAGAGATAACCAGATGGCGAAAGGCAAGTGCAAGAAACTAAACAACAGAAATAAAGGTTACTTGGCATCATCAGAACCCAGTTCTCCCACAACAGCAAGTCCTAGATACCCTAACACACCTGGAAAGCAAGATTCTGACCTAAAATCCCATCTCATGAAGATGATAGAAGACTTTAAGGAGGACATAAATAACTCCCTTAAAGAAATATAGGAGAACACAGGTAAACAGGTAGAATAACTTAAAGAGGAAACAAATAAATCCCATTAAGAAATGTAGGGAAACCTAATCAAACAGGAGAAAGAATTGAGAAATTAGTCCAGGACCTAAAAGTGGAAATAGAAACAATACAGAAATCAGAAATGGAGGCAACACTAGAGATGGGAAACCTAGGAAAGAGATCAAGGATTACAGATTAAAATATCACCAATAGAATACAAGAGATTGAAGAAAGAATCTCAGGCATAGAAGATACCATAGAAGATATTGACACAACAGTCAAAGAAAATACAAAGTACAAAAAGCTCCTAACCCAAAACATTCAGAAAACTGAGGACACAATGAAAAGAACAAACCTAAGAATAATAGGTATAGAAGAGAGTGAATCATGCCATCTCCCATCCTCCCTTATTCATGGATCTCTAAGCAGATAATAATAAATCAATGTGTTAGTCAAACATACATGAACACAATTTATATTTAAGTACAAACTTTCTAGATCTATGCTTTTCATTGTTATTCCTGTACACATATCACAGACTTTGAGATCCTCTTGAGCCATTGCTAGTGCAAGTCAAAATTGTATACTATTGTAACATCTGCTCTGAGGTCCTCTGCCCTACATCATACCTTGAACTGCTATGGATATTCTAGGGAAGAAATTAACAAAACCTTAGCAATGGTGTGATCCCAGAATTAAACCACATGTTTTAAACTTAGAGGAAAAGTGATTGACAGACAAAAGACAGAGTTTAAGAGATTCTAATGCTTTGGAATGTGGCTGAAGTATAATTTTTTATGTTCTCTCTCTCTCTCTCTCTCTCTCTCTCTCTCTCTCTCTCTCTCTCTCTCTCTCTCTCCCTTTCTCATCAATGGTTTTCTGGATTCCCCTTATGATTACAATATCTTTGGAGACTTTTTCATTCTACCACATCGCCCTCTGAAGAATGTAATTCACATTGCTGCTGAAATTCTTGCTCTCTTCTCTCCTTCACCCCAACCTCCAGTGGCATGTCCTGTCTTCTCATGCAAAGACTTACCAGCTCTGAAGGTCATTAGAAAGATAGCACTTGACTATCTATGTCATCTATATACCTCTTTAAAAATTCCAAATACTCTTTCCTAGACAACTATTAGTAATGTCAGTTGTTCCTCATGGTCCTGTTTCATTACTTTCCCTCAGTGGGCAGTTTTAGTAGATTTTCCCAATCCTATCACCTGTGACAACTACCACACTGGAGGAGTGCATATACCCTTTCAACTTCTGTTTTAACATGGTTGTTAAATATTATAATCAGAGAAATCTTGCACAATAATATCATCAAATCAATTAAATACAAGGCTTATATAATAAAAATTTTATTTTCTTTCTAGCAATGTCACTTCCAAGAATTAGTCCTGCAGAGATCATAATGCAAGTAGTGAAAGGTATATTTGCAAGGTAGGAAAAAAACTAATGCTACAAAAGGAAAATATTCTACATTCCCAGGAATTGTATCTTCACTAAAGAAAGTATTGTTTACCCAACATTGGGAATGTTATCCTGCTGTTAAAATTCTTAGATATGTAAATATTAATTCTTATGCAAATGTAAGTCCCCTTTCCCCCACAAAAAAATCTATTCAAAAATAAATAACCAGTGAACTGTATAAAATGTACCTGAATAGTAGATCATTTAAGTTCCCATAAAACATTTAAAAACCACCTTGGAAAAATAGTTCAACAAAAATCATAGAAATACAGTACCATTATAAAAACCAGTTACATTGTTTATAAAGTTGACACTGCATATGTGGCCACAGTCACTGACTTCTGCCAGAAACTATCCTTTCTCTCTGTGTATAACTGACCACATGAAACTTCAATTCCTAACTCCAGTGAGCACCTTCCCTCACTTCCCATTTGAGACACACTTGAACCCTGAAGATGATACATACTCTCCTTTGATAGGTAAGTAGTCCTTTGTTATTACATACATCCATCTCTGGTGGTCTTCAGAAGGAAGTAAAGAAAGGAGCTTTGGTATTCACTTTTACTAAATCTGAAAAGTAATTGATTTATGCAGCATTATTTATGTGGTAGTATTTTGGTTACTTATTATTTTTAAAAATCTATAATATATAATTTTGTGTAGTAGATTTAATATTTTCAATTTTAAGGGAATTAAATGACTAAGGACCACTACCCAGTCAGGTAAGCATTTCCCTTGCCTGCCAACTTTTGTCAACTCCCCGTCAACTCCATTATAGTCCTCAATTTCTCATTCTAAATGTGTCATGCTTTGGGCTTAGATTCTCAACTTAGTACATAATTTATATTTCTTTCTAAAAATACTTCTGGCACATGTATATGACTAATATATATTTATAAATTCAACTCAGTAGCAGTATTACTCAGATCCTTTGTCATTATTTTTTTTCAGTATTCTTCATCTGTCAAGAGAGAAGACATTTTAAACCTCTCTCCAAGTGATCATCATCCTGTAACTTAATCTATATTTCTTTGTAAAGAACATTTATTGTTTCACCTTATAGAAAATAATTTCTTTCTCTATAACATTTCAGACATGCATGTAAGATGATTGGTCATATTCATTCCTTAATTCTTTTCTTAATACAGTGACCACTTCCTTTTTCTGAATAGTTCCCTTTCCTCATTCTTTATTCATGTTATTTTTATATAACTATTAAATGTCACCTATGGAAAAAATGTGTTGTCCTAGTTACCATTCTATTGCTGTGAAGAGACACTATGAACAAGGAAATTTATGAAAGGAATTCTTAAATAGGGTCTTCCCTATGCTTTCAGAAGATGAGTCCATGACTATGCTACTGGGTCTAGTGGCAGCAGCTAGGCAGGATTAGTTCCGGAGTAGTATCTGACGTTTTATATCTGATCCTCAAGCAGGAGGAAGAGAGCCAGACTGGGTCTCACTAAAATACCACCCCAAGTGAAATATCTCCTCAAAAAAGATCACACCTCCTGATACTATCTAAACACTCCACACACTAGGAATCAAATATTCAAATATACGAGTCTGGGGGGTGGGTATTCTCAGTCAAACCACCACACATATAATATTTGTCCTTTTGATACTGAATCATGCAATATGTTTTATATGCAATATGATTTTGTTTTTTATTAATTCTTAAGAATTCTATACAATGTATTTTTATCCTATTCATAACTGTCAATAGCTCCCCAGCTACTGTTTAAGGCTATTAATATCTTCTCCCACTGAATGCTAGAATGTTGATTGGCTTGGTCCTGTATAAGTCCTGTGTGGATAACCACAACTTTTGTGAGTTGTGCTGAAAATTTAGTTTTGTATATTTAATTTGGAGTACTTCTTAACCCCAGGAAAATAGAAAGGAGTCATTTATGGAAAAATGAAAGAAACATCTTAATGGAGGAAAAGACACTGGTGACATGAAGAAGGAAAGATAAATAACAGGGAAGAACATTAAAATAGGGATAGAGGTGGTATAATTGGTTTGGTTTTGACAAATGAAATACCACCTTCCTTCACTCATTTACCCACTAATGATAACTTTAGGCTGATGCCACAACACAGGTAAGTCAAAATATATTTATTTTGAGCACAATGAAAGCAGGAGTTAGCCAACTGTGATCTTTGAGGGAAAGTATTCAAATGGGAGTAAAGTTTCATCATATGAAATTTCTGTTTTATTCTTTTGATTCTGATTACCATAAAGACTGGATTAATTGACAGTCATACCCAATTGTCCTTCTGAGAACTCTCTTTTGAGTTCAATTGAACAGTTACTGAGAGAATGACTTATTTTCTTGATGTTTGTTTTAGGTCTTCATACATACTAGTCAGGTAAACAGCTGGCATCAATTTCCTCCTATTCAATCTTCTGCTGATTGTATGCCTTGCTGTTAAACTTTTCAATTTTTCACAAACCCATTTGTCAGTAGATCAATGTCCTGAGCCATTGTAGTACTACCCACAAGTTTGGTGTTTATTTTATTTTTTGTCATTTATTTATTTATTTATTTACACTACAGATTTTATCCCCTGCCCCTTGTCCACCCTCCAACTGTTCCACATCCCATACCTCGTCCCCACCCCCTGTCTAAAAGAGGATGTCCCCATCCCCCACCTCATACCTAACCAGACCTCTAAACTTCCTGGGGTCTCCAGTCTCTTGAGGGTTAGGTGTACCTTCTCAGACTGAACCCAGACCTGGCAGTCCTCTACTGTATGTGTGTTGGGGGGCCTCATATCAGCTGGTGTATGCTACCTGGTTGGTGGTCCAGTGTTTGAGAGATCTCAGGGATCTGGATTAATTAAGAATGCTGGTCCCTCCTACGGGATTGCCCTCCTCCTTAGCTTCTTCCAGCTTTTCCCTAATTCAACCACAAGAGTCAGCTACTTCTGTCCATTGAATGGGTGCAAATATCTGCATCTGACTCTTTCAGCTGTTTGTTGGGTCTTTTGGAGTGCAGTCATGCAAGGTCCCTTTTTATGAGAGCTCCATAGCCTCAGTAATATTGTCAGGCCTTGGGACCTCCCTTTGAGCTAGATCTCACTTTGGGCATGTCGCTGGACCTTCTTTTCCTCAGGCTCCTCTCCATTTCCATCCCTGCAGTTCTTTCAGATAGGAACAATTAGAGCTCAGAGTTTTGACTATGGGATGGCAACCTGCCATGCCCACTCCACTGGAGTCTATGAGACAGCAATTCATGAGGTGAAGAGCTTGAAAAGAAGCTAGTCTCCTGCGACCTTTTGGCATCCCTAACTCGGAGGTGGCCCAGATTTGTCCTTGAGTTAGTTGATGGAAGGTCTCGTGTGCTAGGTGCCCATCAAGATATGATTTACTAATAGCTAAACAAAATTAGATGTTGTTCACCAGTGTTCCAACATCTTAGCAGTTCTCATCGCAGTCTGTGGTGGATGCAGCTTCTCCATTTCTGCTGTCAGCATCTGCTTTCATGTGTGTACCTCTGTGAAAAAGAGAGACAGACCACTCTGCCTTGGATCCAGACAGGGAACTCTGAATTCTGTGGAAAAAACACAAATACACTCCCTCTTCTTGAGGTGCTTAAAACATCTGGGCCTTTTTCAGGCTTCAGATAAAAGATTATTCCATTTCACCTAGGCATAATTATGCCTGGTTATAGGGTGTCTTGGCATCGGCATCCAAATTTAAAAATTGTTAAAAATAAAAAGCACGATTTAAATAATGTGTACAGGGATATAATTCCCCCTTTTCTGTTTAAAAGTCAAATTTTTTAGAGTGCAATGTACATGTCTAACAATTACTTGTCTCTGAAAAAATTAAGAAATCCCAGTAATATGGGCAACATTAAATTGTTAATAAAACATCTCAAGTACTGGACTGTAATAGCCAGTTCCACAATCTGTTCCAATCTGATTAGGAACACCAAGCATAGAAAATTAATGTAGGCAATGATTACATTTTTTTGTTACTTTTCTCGTTAAGGCAATTGTAACTAAGAAGTCTGAAAAGGTATTAATAGTCACATGTGTATATTTTACTTTTAATTTTCAAATTAGAATTATTTTTTAAAAATGTAAGATTATCATAAGCAATTGTAAGCTCTGACATATACATGTATACATATATCAATATACAAATTAAGGCTTAATTTTAGGACTTGAAAAATAGTGACTACAGCACATAGTTTAATTATTTGTACTGAAATAGGGGAAAAATCATGAGATTAAACATGTGACTTACATATAATTTTTCTCCCACAGAAGGGTTGTAGATGTATATACTATTATGGGATATATGCATAAATTTATAGGAAATATAAAGGCATGTATTTAATCAAATCTTAACAATTTGTCTTTTAGATAATAATTACCATTTTGTTTAAAATTTATTCTATGTAATAGGCCAAATATCAATATTTTACAATAATCAATTTAATTGCTATTTGAAGAAAGAAATAGACATCTCAGGTTTTAAAGCGATGTTTTCTAAAATATATTTATGATTTTATTTTATAATTTTTATTAATAATAGGATATTAAAACTTTACTTTGAATATGAGAAAAGATGAATTTATATTAATGTTCTCTTTTGCCAAAGAGTTGCTGTGGGGATATTTAAAAATCCAAACATTTGACTACAATTGATAGCAATTGTTTACAGAAGCTTTCTTTACCTCTGTAAAAAGCTCTGAGCCTCTCAAGGCCTACGTCTTGTAGTGAACTTAAGATAAGGCCTTAGTCAAAAGTAATTTGAAGTAAGTAGCTCATCTTTCTTACTTAATACAACTTTTCTTGATATAACTGAGGATTAAATATTGAAAAAGATATTGCCTCTGAAACTTTTTTTAGAGCAACTAATACTCATTTTTAAAGCTCATGGTATAAGAGCAAAGGTCTTATCATAGGGATTAGATAATAATAATGTACACAGAAAAATTCAAAGTCCTAGCTTCTTGTACCAAAGCAGGGACAAAAAATTATATATAATGTAAGGCTATCAGCCATTTTTAAAGACAAAGTTTTCTACTAATTACAAACTCACTAGAAGCAAAAATCTTTAAACTTACCAGGATGTAGAGGGAAAATCATCCTTTTAAACACACAATAGCTTTATATGAAGTAGCCAGGCCAGATTGTAATGCTTTTATAAATTTTACTGCCTCATTGACTCTTTATAAATTTTAAATTTAAAGTTATTTTAGATCCATGATAATGTTGTTTTTAATTAATAAACTGCAGCCAATGGAACTCTGTCTATTTTAACCATATTTCTAAATTTCTTTTGTAATATTAAGCCATAATCATAACTTTTGGAGAGCAAAACCCAATGTTAAAGAATCTGCCCTCTTTAAAATCAATATCAAAAACACTACATCTACCACCTGGTAAATGGCCTAAAACTTAGACTGTAGCCACTAGATGGAGTCGGCCACGCCGACTGTCGTGAACTGTGGTGATTAAGGCTGTAAAGTGTGGTGAAAACAAACTCTTCAAATGGAAAATTTAATGAACGACAAAATCAAACAAAATGGCAAAACGGGCTTACATTCATCCAGCGAAGGCGGGGCGGCCTGTCGGTTGTGTGATCGCTCCTGCTGTCACCACCGCTGCCTGCCTTGCTGCATTCTAGATGTGGGCGGCCCGTGGAAGCCACCCCTCATTCAGCCTCTCATCTACCCCCTCAGACCTGCAGTGCCTTCGACTGGACCTCTGGGGCTGCACTTCCCTGCTAGGTCTTTTGGAAAGGGAGAAAAGGGAAGCCAACCCTGGGAAGAGGGCTTCCTTTACATACAATAGGGACTCTGTTTCCTAGGAATCGCTCTGTACCCTGTGCTGCCATCTTTGCTGACTCCTGTCACATGTCTTGAGTAAACCAACTCTATGCTAACCTTTTGTTTCTCAGCTAGGCAACTTAACTCAGCCTCTGCTATGTCAACCATCTTTTATTTTCAACATGAAACACAGAACCGCAATCATTTATACCACAAGAAAAAGACAGACACATGGACACATGTGGTGCATCTACTATAACACAGAGTTAAGACTAGGAATTTCTCCTGAACGAGCCATAGAGAAAGCAAGATGTCTCTCAGTTTCTCTCTGTCTCTGGAATAGCTCTGAAATCCATTTTCTTTCTCTTTTGATCTCTCTCTTTCTCTCTCTCATGTATATATATACATATATTTTGTTTTATTTTTGTATTTTACTATTTTCATTATTTTTTATTTTATTTATGCCCTATTCCTCACGCCTAAATGTAGTTCTTTGACTATGGACAATTATCTAATTGAAGTTTCCGATCCTAAATGTTGCTACCAAACCCAAAGTGAGATTAACACTGGGCCAGTGTAGTCCCAATTTACCCGGCATCCTCTTGCACCCCATAAATTGTTTACCTGTGCCGGATACCATTTTCTTACTTCTGTTTCCTGTGAAGCTTCATAAGGCAGCACTGCTCTCTATTTACCTTATCATTTGCAGGCTCCATCATCGGGTGCCAAACTGTTGCAGCCTCCTGCAGCTACATACAGGGGTCTTCTGGAAGAGGAGTAGGAGCCTAAGAGAAATTAAGGGAATCAGACAGCAAGGGGAATTTAAAAATGGGACTGAGGCATGGTTCTGCTTTCAGTCCAGAATATATTATTCCACTGAGAAAAAAGCAGGCAGGTAAAACCCTGCCCTCAGTCCGCCAGCATTCCGTAGCCCAATCAACATCTTTATCTTCAGCCTCTGGAGGTGGGTGTAGCTGCTAGCAGGAACCTTGAGGCAGAGAAGTGGCAGAAACAAAAAGGGCTTTGTTTAAGTCAGGAAGCCTCACCTCAGGTGGGCTGAGAGCTTGTAGCAAGCCAAGGTCTAAGACAGCCAGCTACTGACTGGGGGATGGTCACAGGTCCCTCAATGGAGGACTTAGACAAAGAACCACCTTGGGCAACTTGTTGGGTGCGGAGGTGGGGGGGTGGGGTGATGAATAATAAAGGGGGTGAGGGTTACCCATGTCCTGCCAGAGCTTGGGTAATCTGGTTGGGCAGATGCAGACTGTCGTTTGTCTAGCTATGAGAAGCTACTATCCCAGTTCGCAGGAGTGGAGAGTTTCATGGGTTCTCAGTCTAGGGCATCCCAGATGTCACTGGATACTGAGGAAAAGCTGAGAACAAATTGGGGGCCCTGAAGAGAGACTCAGTCAGTCCCAGGCCAAAGAGAGAAAGGGAGCAGGGAGTGTCCAGTGGTTCCTGTGTGTGCATGAGTCAAGAATCTTTAGTCCAGTCTCAAGGCTGGAAATGTTGGGAGACTTTACTGTGGGAGATTAGATGTGGCTCTTTAGGGAAAGGCCTAATCCATTGCTCCAGCACAGCAAGTCTAGATGAAAGGAGTCAGCCCATGGTCTTAAGCTGTTTATTGTAGGGGAGAAAGAGAGAGAGAGAGAGAGAGAGAGAGAGAAGAAGAAAAGTAGAGACTGGCCATGGCCATGTGGGCAGTCCCTTTGTAGTTGGCTGGGCTACCTTTCTGTTCCCAGGGGTGAGGCATACCAGGCTGCAGGTGAATGTGGGGGTGGAGTCCAGCCAGAATACTGGGGCATTGTCTAGCCACAGGATAATGGAGTAAGGGCTCTTGGTGTCAGGGGTCTATATCTAGGGGGGTAGCTTTACTGTTCCATCCCTTGTAGAATTTTCTACTGGGTCTCTGGAGTATGTCTTACCCAGTCAAGAACACAGACTGCCTTTCATGGTCCAACAGGACCCAAGGAGCTAAAGGGGTTTGCAGCCCCATAGAAGGAACAACAATATGAACCAACCAGTATCCCCAGAGCTCCCAGGAACTAAACTACCAACCAAAGAGTACACATGGAGGGACCTACGGCTCCAGTTACACTTGTAGCAGAGGATGGCCTTGTTAGTCATCAATGGGAGGAGATGCTGTGGTCCTGTGAAGGCTCAATGCTCCAATGTAGGGGAGTGCCAGGACCAAAAAGCAGGAGTGGATGGGTTGGTAAGCAGGGGGAGTGGGAGGGAATAGGTGGTTTTGGAGGGGAAATCAAGAAAGGCGATAACATTTGAAATGTAAATAAAGAAAATATCTAATAAAAATAGAGTTAAGTTATTCATCACTTATCAAGAACAGAGATTATAAAGTGAAAATTATAAAGTAAATAAGATTTAGTTTTTTCAGCACTTATGAAGCACAGAGAATCAGAGAATTATAAAATAATAAGAGAAATAAAAAGTTAAGTTTCTTCAGTGCTTACTGAAGCACAGAACAGTAATAGAGTTATAAAATGAAGATACAGCATTAAATAAAGCATAGAGAGTTAAAGAGAGAAGAAGCTAGCAGTTTTTTAGCTACAAAATAAACAAGAACATGTTTAATTTTTCAGAAGCCATCAGCTTCTAGTATCCAGCACCGTTAGATAGTTAAAATGTCAAAAATCATCAGTCTTTTTACCTGCATCCATCTGATACTGTACCCATTTCAGCATCCATTCCCTAAGGCCAGGAAGGCTCATGGGAACAATCAAGTTGAGTATCTTATAGAACATCTATTTTAATTTACAAACAAGATATGTTCAGTGGATTGATTATTCAAATATTCACTTAAGGACGACAATTGACAAACATTTAGAACTGGTATTCTAAGCATGTGGGTTTTGACCCACTTGGGGATCGCATATCAGATATCCTGAATATTAAATATTTACATTACAATTTTTAAAACTGGTAAAATTACAGTAATGAAATTGCAACAAATTTATTTTATGGTTGGGGTTCACCAAAACACGAGGAACTGTATTAAGAAATCACAAGACTAAGAAGGTTGAGAACCACTAAATTAAAATAATGAAATATATAATGTCACAATTATTCAATATTGTAAGTGTTACAAAACCAAATTTAAACAATATCTTTCTACTAATCCAGCCCAACAGAGGATACTGGAAGGAAATCTCCAACACAAGAACATTAACTGCACCTAAGAAAAACACAAGAAGTTAAGCATTTCACAACAAACCCAAAAGAAGAAAATCATACACATAATACCAACTCCTGCAACAAAAACAACAGGAACTAACAGTCATCTGTCTTTAAGCTCTCTCAACATTAATGGACTCAATTCCCCAATAAAAAGACACAGGGTTACAGATTAAATACATAAACAGGACCCAGCATTTTGATACATACAGGAATCATACCTCAGTGACAAAGACAGCCCCTACCTCAGATTAAAAGTCTTGAAAAAAAAATTTCCAAGCAAACAATCCCAGGAAAAACCTCAAGTTGCCATTCTAATATCTAATAAAATAGACTGTCAACCAAAATATTCAAATATGAAGGACACTTCATATACATCAAAGGAAAAATCCACTAAGAGGAAGTGTCAGTCTTGATCATCTATGTCCCAAATGCAAGAGTATCCACATTTGTAAAAGAAACTTTACTAAAGCTCAAAATACATACTGAACCTTATACCAATGGATGGGTCATTGAAACATAAACTAAAGAGACACAGAGAAACTAAAAGAAGTTATGAAGCAAATGGATTTAACAGATATCCACAGAGCATTTCACCCCAAAACAAGAGAATACACTATTTCTCAGCACCTCAGAACATTCTCCAAAATTGACCATATAATCAGACATAAAACAAACCCCAACTGATACAAGAAGAATGATATTATCCTATGAATTCTGTCTGATTGAGATAATACCATGAAGTATAACAAATCACCAAGGACTAATGCTAGAATTTAATAACAACAGAAACAACAGAAAGCCCACCCATGGAAACTGAATAACTCTCTGATCAATGAAAACTTGGTCAGGAAGGAAAAAAGAAAGAATTAAAGACCGTATAGAATTTAATGAAAATGAAGACACATCATATCTAAACTTACAGGACACAATGAAAGCAGTATTTAAAGGAAAATTCATAGCACTAAGTGCCCTTATAAAGAAATTAGAGAGATCCCATACAAGCAACTTAACAGCACACCTGAAACCTCTAGAACAGAAAGGAGAAAACACACCCAAGAAGAGTAGACTACAGGACATAGTAAAACTCTGGGCTGAAACCAACCAGTTAGAAACAAAGAGAATGATACAAAGAATGGACAAAAGCAAGAGCTGCTTCCTTGAGAAAATCAACATGATAGATAAAATTTTAACCAAACTAACTAGAAGGCCCAGAGACAGTATCCAAATTAACAAAATCAGAAATGAAAAGGGAGACACAACAACAGAAATGGAGGAAATTAAAAAACTCAGAACCTACTACAAAAGCCTATACTCTACAAAACTGGAAAATCTAGAAGTGGATGGTTTTCTAGACAGATACCACATACCAAAGTTGAATCATGATCAGATAAACCATTTAAACAGTTCAATCATCCCTAAGGAAATAGAGTCATCAAAAAATCTCCCAACCAAAAAGAGAGAGCACTGGTCCAAATGGTTCTAGTGCAGAATTCTACCAGATCTTCAAAGAAGAGCTAATACCAATACTCCACAAACCTGTTCCATGAAACAGAAACAGAAGGAACATGTTGTAATGCAGTCTATGAAGCCACAGTTACTCTGACATCTAAACTATACAAAGAGCCAATAAAATAAGAGAGCTTTAGACAAATCTTGCAAATGAATATCAATTCAAAAATACTCAATAAAATTCTCACAAACTGAATCCAAGAAGACATGAAAGCATAATTTACCACTGTCAAGTAGGCTTAATCCCAAGGTTGCAGGGATGGTTCAATATGCAAAAACCCAACATCATAATACACTATATAAACAAACAAGGGGAAAAGCCACATGATCATCTCATCAGATGCCGGAAAAGCCATCAACAAAATACAACACTCTCTTATGTTACAAGTCCTGGAGAGATCAGGAATTCATGCCACATACCTAACATAAAAGCAATATATAGCAAACAAACAGCCAACTTCAAATTAAATGAAAAGAAACTAGAAGCAATCCTACTAAAAACTGGGACAAGACATGGTTGCCCACTTTCTCACTATCTATTCAACATATACTCAATACAGTACTCAGTTCTTTCTAGAGCAATTAGACAACAAAAGGGGATCAGGAAATACAAACTGGAAAGGAAGAAGTCAAATTATCACTATTTGCTGATATGATAGTATACATAAGCAACCCCAAAATTCCACCAGACAACTCCTACAGCTGCTAAACAACTTCAGCAAAGTGACTGTATATAAAATGAACTCAAACATATCAATAGTCTTCCTTTACATAAATGATAAACAGGCTGAGAAAGAAATTAGGGAAACAACACCCTTCACAATAGCCACAAATACTTTAAAATATCTTGGTGTAACTCTCACCAAGGAAGTGAAAGATACATATGACGAGAATTTCAAATCCCTGAAAAAGAAATGAAAAAAGTGCTCAGAATATGGAAAGATCTCCTACATTCATGGATTGGCAGATTAGCAGTCAAAATGGCCACCTTACCAAAAGAAATCTACAGACTCAATGTAATCCCCATCAAAATTCTAACACAGTTCTTCACAGATATGAAAAGAGAAATTCTCAACTTCATATGGAAAAACAAGAAAGCCAGGATAGCCAAAACAATTCTCAATAATAAAAGAACTTCCAGGGGAATCACTAACCCTGAGCTCAAGCTATACTACAAAACAATAGTGATAAAAACCATATAGAATTGGTACAGAGACAAACAGGTTGATCAATGGAATTGAACTGAAGACCCCAAAGTAAAGCTACATAGGTATGGACACTTGATCCTTGACAAAGAAGTCAAAAATATAAAGTGGAAAAAAGAGAGCATCTTCAATAAATAGTGATGGTCTAACTGGTGGTCTGTATATAGGAGAATGAAAATATATTCATATTTATAACTTTGCATAAAGCTCAAGTCCAAGTGGATGAAGGACCTTAACATAAAAGCAGATTATGTTAACACTGAATCTAATAAAACAGCTTCGAAAACAGGGGGAAATTTCCTGAACAGAATACCAATGGCTCAAGCTCTAAGACCCAAAGTATCTAAAGAACTCAAGAGGTTAACCTCCAAAGAATCAAATAAACTAATTTTAAAATGGGCTACCAAATAAACAGAGAATTTTCACCAGAAAAACTTTGAATTACTTAGAAGCACTTAAAGAAATGTTCAATGTTTTTAGTCATCAAGGAAATGCAAATAAAATGACCCTGAGATTATACCTCACACCAATCAAAATGGGTAATATCATAAATTCAGTGCCAGGAGGGGATTGGGGGCACTAAGTCCTGACAATATTACTGATGCTATGATGTGCTTATAGATGGGAGCTTGGCTTTGCTGTCCTCTGAGTGGCCCTCCCAGCAGCTGACTGAGACAGAAGCAGGGACTTATACTCAACCGTTGGACTGAAGTCAGGGACCCCTGTGGTTGAATTAGAGGCATGATTGAAGATGCTGAAGGGGAGAAAGACCCCATAGAAAGATCAGCAGTCTCAAGTAACCCAGTCCCCAGGGAGCTCCAAGAGACTGAGCATACATGGGCAGTCCTAGGCTCCTGCAACATGTATATATAGCAGATGCCTGCCTGGCCTGGCTTCAGTAAAAGGTGTGCTTAATCTTCCAGAGACTTGATGCCCCAGGGAAGGGAGAGGTCTGGTGTTGGGGGAGCATCCTCTAGGAGGCAAGGGGTGTGGAATGGGATGAGGAACTGTGGGAGAGGGGACTGAGGGGTTCAATGACTAGAATTTAAGTAAATAAAATAAAATAACAAAAGAAAAAAACTGGGATTCATCTAAAAATTTCTTTCTTTTTCTTTTGTTTTCTTTTTTTTTTTTTCTTTTTTTTTTTTGAGACAGGGTTTCTCTGTGTAGCCCTGACTGTCCTGGAACTCATTCTGTAGACCAGGCTGGCCTCAAACTCAGAAATCCCCCGCCTCTGCCTCCCAAGAGCTGGGATTAAAGGTGTGTGCCACCACTGCCTGGCTTAAAAATTTCTTGAGTGAAAGTGATTTTGAGTAAAAAATGTTGAAGAAGATCTTTGCTGTGGAATCTTTTGTTTGGGTGTACAGAGACAAGTACAGTCACTATTTCTGCACTCAAAATGGAAAAAGCTAGAAAGAAGATAAATATCCTTTCAGAAAAATGATAAACTGCACATTTATATGATATTCTCCTGCACAGGAGCATGAGTTACTAAAATTGATATGTATACTTTAGGTACTGGTTATTTTGTACTTAAAAATAAGGAATGCCTCACAAATTTGCAAATCATCTTTTTGTAGGGGCCAGTGCTAATTTTCTTTGTATTGTCTGAATTTTAGTATTCACTGCCAAAACAAGCACAGCTACTGTATTTATGACATTTATGTTCAATTTTGGGACTAAATATAAATTTAATTTATATATCTTAACTGCTATTAAATTTCCATAATTATATAATATGAGTTTCTGTTCAATGTTTTTAAATGTTAAGTAAATTATAGTATATTCTGTAAAAATTTAAAGCACAAAACTCAGTTTTTTCACTTTAGTAGATGGTAAAAACTATTCAGTAACCATAGAAATAAATCATAAATACTCCATTTCATGGTTTTAGTGGCAATTGGAAATTTTGAGTGAATTAATGGACTACAGAAATGGTATAGATTTACGTTGGTTGTATCATTTATGTTTTATTTCATTGTGCATATGTGTATGTGCATGATTGTATGTTTATGGATATGTTTGTGTGCACAAGTGTGTTTCCACTTCTGATTGGCCAGTGAAACACTTGTCCTATTTCTGCTTTCGGGTAATGGGTTTATGAAGGTTCCCCATCACATTGGCTTCTTTTACTTGGGATCAAGGTATGAAATTCAGATCCCCATGTTTTTGCAAGTACTTTCCAGACAGAAATATTGCCCTGGCCTTTGTGCTATTTCTGGCAACAGAAAATAAGATTCTAGCAGAGATTTGAAGAAAATAATCTGTTTGATCTTGGCAATAGGAGGAGTACACAATTCTCTGCTTGTTTAGTTATAGCCATAAGCCAGATTCCCAGGCTTCTCTTACACCCATCTGTGTATTTAATTAAGCAAAGACTTATTCTTTATTAGTTAAACAAAACTAATCACTGCAGTCACTGCAAACCATTGATACGTTTCTTTATCTCCCTTCAACTGCACACACCACAGAGACTTGACCTGTCTTCTTAAAATTATTTAATTTATTCATTTACTTTCCATCCTCATTGAAGTTTCTCCTCTCTCCTCTCCCCCTAGTTTTCCCGTGAATCCACTCTTCCTCTATTTCTTTTCAGAAAAGGTGAGGCCTCCAACGAACATCAACTCACCTTGGCATATCAATTTGCAGTAAAAAGAGACATATCTCCTCCTATTGAGGCTAGAAGAGACAGCAGGAGTAGGATAAAAGGGTCTCAAAAGCAGGCACGAGAGTTAGAGACAACACATTTCCTGTTAGGGATCCCACATGAAGACCAAGCTGCACAACTGTTACATACGTGCAGAGGGCCTGGATCAGTCCCATGCATGCTCCATTGTTGTTGGTTCAGTCTTGGTATGTTCCTATGGGAATAGGTTAGTTAACTCTGTATGTTTTCTCGTGCTATCCTTTCAGGCTCCTACAAGTGTTCCTCCCCCTCTTTCTTAGGATTCCCCAAGCTCACTTAATGTTTCACAGTGGATCTCTGCAACTGTTTTCATCAATTGTTGGATAAAGCCTCTCTGCTGCTGATGACTAGGCTAGGCTCTTGTTTTCAAGTATAGCAAAATATCATCAATAGTATCAGGGCTGGGCTGCATCTCATGGCATGGGTCTTAAGCTGGGCCAGTCATTGGCTGTCCATTCCCTCAATTTCTACTCTATCTTTACCCCATGCATATCTTGTAGGTAGGACAAACTCTAGATCAAAGGTTTTGTGGCTGGGTAGGTGTCCAATCACTCCATCAGAAGTCTTATCTGGTTACAGTGGATGGCCATTTCAGGTTCCATAGCCCTTATTGCTAAGGCTCATAGCTAGGGTTATCCTCATAGATTCCTGGGAGTTTCCATAGCCTTAGGTTCCTAGCTAGCCCCAGAGATGCCCTTCTCATTCCAGTTTTCTCTCTCAGTACTCTCTACCTCCATTCCCAACCTGATCCCTCCTGTCCCCACCCCTATCCCCACTCCTGTCCATCCAAGTTGTCTATTCTATTTCCCCTTCCTAATGAGACTCATAGTTACACATATCCTCACTAGGAAACCTGACCTATTTTTAAAGGGAATCCTGCTACCTTAACCTGTTAATTACTTTTCTTTGTTCTGATATGCACTGTTCTGCTAAATTCATGGTTTCATAGGTGCCAGTATACCATATAAAAGGTTTAACAAAGAATTTAAACTTTTTTCATCTAGAAAGGAAAGAGGAGGGGGGGAAGGAGGGAGCGATAGAAAATCACTATGGTATACAGGTTGGCTTCAGAACTCTCTGATCTAGCACAACAGAAGCCCCGGAGCAATTGAAAACATATCCCTTCATTGTAATACCTCCAAGATCCTGGAAACTAGTAATAAATTCTCTGGTCTTACAAATTTGAATGTTATAAATACCTTGTAGAAATGGAATTATCTGTTATAATTAACTCCATGGTTTTGATACTTTTCATAATAGATGCTCAAAGTAGATTTTAGAACCAAGTAGTTTGTCAAGCCTCTGTTGTTGGCATGATTCTAGTTTCCCTTTGTCTGTATTTTCCTAGAAATTATTGGAACAGCAGGAGTCAAGACTGCTTATCTGGCATCTTCTTAAATGGCAAACTCCAACTACTAATTATTCATGCAATTTTATTTTAATATCATTTTATAATTAGAACTTTAAATAAATCAAGGAAATTATATATATATATA
>NW_022196903.1:10261623-10291974 GCF_008632895.1 Mastomys coucha
TATATATATATATCTTCTCTGACTCTATATTAGTCATGCCCAAACATCCAGTTTTGTTTCTGTAACTATAGCTATTATAAGTTATTATAAATGTTAGGTAGAAATTTCAAAATTGTTCATCTAATATGTCATTGTGGTAGGTACTTAGTAACATTAGTGCTAAATGACATCAATGTATCACGATATAAATAATATCAATACAAAGGATATACATATCTATGTTACACAGTTACACTCTGACTTGTCATGGGCATTTATAATATAACCACTTATCAAATGTATTATACAAAACTCTAATATACTCAACACATTCCTAGATAAATGGAAAATTAGAGATATTTACTGTTTTCATTTGTAAGACAATAAATAGAAGAAATGATATTTTCATTCATTTAATAATTTCACTCAAAAACATTACATATGTATCACATGCTAAGTAAAATTTTAGTGCTTCAGATGAGGAGTGAATTAGAAAGGAAGGAAAAGCATGTTTCTAATGCTCAGATAGAGGTTACTAATAAGCTAATGTATGAATGATGAAAAATCTATAAAACAGGGAAATTTTCTCACATAAAAAAACATAGCAAGTATAAACTAAAGCACCTGGCAGAATCATGGCAGATGAGGGGAAGAATGGAGGGAGAAGTGGATCATATACATCTTTCTGAACCAAGGTAATAATATTGACTGTGTTTTCAGATATAGTAGAACATTACCCAAGGATTTTGCACATGTAATGATGCTGAGATACATTGAAAAAAAAGTTAATGACAAAGCAAGGAAATAAAATGATTCTAGTTGGGCATCTCTATACAGTGATACAAGAACTAGAAATTATGTAAAGCAGTGATGAAGAGATTCAGAACCTGAAAAACATAGGAATTATATTACAAGCCAATAACCATATTCACCAACAGATAAATTTGTAAGAGTATGAGTTAGCAAAGGAAAAAATCAAGAGAAAATATCCATGTGGAAACAAAAATACAAACGTTAAACATTAAAAACAAAGAGAACAGTAGATATAAAATATACTGAGGAAAAAGTATTACAAGTTCAAGGCTACTCAGAGACTTTAAGGTCAGCCTGAGTGGTTTACCCAGACCCTACCTCTAGCAAATTAACTAATTGCATAAGTAAAATAATAATAAAAGAAAATGTACATTGGCTGTAGAGGGATACAGTTTAATGGTATTTACCTAGCATACACAAGACTCTATTCTCAATCCCTAGTCCTGAACATATTTGATACATGTAAGATATACTTGAGAAAGAAGAAAGAAAACAAAATATAAATCAAATAGTAAAATCCTGTAATCTTAGCACCTGGAAGGTGGAGGCAGAAGGATTACAAGTTTCAGGCTAGTGTATACTACACACCAAACCCAATACTAAATACAAAAAGAAAAGAAAGAAATCCAATTTTCTAGGAACGTTGTCATATGAAACTGATGTGATAGGATGCTATGTTTAAAAATATACCTTTTTAAGCTAGAGTGATTTAAACATACTTTATAATTGTACCTGATATACACAGTGGTTCTAGTATACAAAAACCTGTCAGCACTATCAGTTATAAGCCTGAGAACACGTCTTTATACCGAAAGACTAGAACTTACATCTACAAAAAAGTATTGGTAAAAAAGTATACCAAATAGATTTTCCAAAGAGTGTTTCTGGTATAAATTGGGGCATCTACATTGAAATTTTCTTCATCTGTTGAAGAAAAGAATCCATTTTAACTTTGACCTCCAAAATCTTGCTTCTTGCTCTTTATTTGCATAAGCAAAGTATATGTATAAAATATGTATAAAAGATCATTGTATAGACCCAAGTTCAACATCTAAATGATTGTCAATAGGAAGAGAAAATAGCTTTTGGGAGCATTTCAAGAAGCTAATAATGTTTTGTTCTATTAGACTGTGATTATTAATTTTATGCATTTATTTTGTTGTTTTCTAACATGTATTTTGGAATGAATTATTATACATATAAATATTTATACACATTTGAAGGCAGTTATAGTACACTAGTTGCTATTTTCAGACAAGTGATTATTTCCAGCTTTAAATTGAATTAAGGTTTGGGGCTTACTTACTTATAGAATATTTGGTTTTTCATCTTAATGCCTTTTGTAGATTATTTTAACATGTTATCCTCCATGGTGCAGGAATTCTTGGAGAGCATAGAACAAAATCTAATTAGAGAATCCGTCTTTTTGCAGTTCACACTAAAAACTCAGTTACAGTCCCATATATGTTCACAGAAAATCAAGGAAAATTCAAACCAGTCTTAACATCCATAATTACTGGTTAAACAGGCTCTAGCATGACCCTAATTTAAATTTATATAACTTCAACTACAAAATATTTTAAGAAAGGAAAGTTACTCATCTTGTCTTTCAGTGAAAGTGATTCAGATGCAACAATTCAATGTTTTAGAATCTGAGGCTATGAAACTCACATGTTAGCAGTGAATGTCTCTTCCTTTAACACTGCTTCATACTTGAGAGAAAGCAACTTTAAAGAGAAACTTCATTTGGCTTAGGATTCTAGGTTATTTAGCCCATCTTTGAGGGAAAAAAATTCAACACAAAAACCCAAGGAGCTGGTCACCTCATGCTCACACTCCCAGAGTAAAGAGAAATTAATATAACCATGATTTCTACTTTCTTACACATCTAGTTTTCTTCCTCTTCAACAGTTCAGGACCTGGTCTAGGGAATGGTGCTACCTACAATGGCTGAGTCTTTCTATATGAATAAAAAAATCACAACAACCTTCAACAGATATGGCCATAGGAAAACCTGATCTAGACAATTCATCAGTTAGAACTCTTTTCCTAGATTGATAGTCAAAACTAACCATTATACAGTGTCTACTATTTGTTGATCATATTAATTTATAAATTTTCTTCCCTTGACATTACTAAAACCTTTAGCAAGTCAAAATATATTCTAATACTAGATACTGCTAGAACCCTTAGCAACTAAAGATATATTATGAGACCATGATTTTTAACTGATTATGATGGCAGCAATCGTGCAAGAATATATGGTGCCTTGAAATAGTGAGCTCCACAGTGTTTTTTCCACATTGGAGTCCCAGGGGGACATTGACTCAGACATTCTTATATACCATTGAAATACTTAGGTAGTGATGCTACTCCATATAAAATCATACAATCAACTGAGAATAGTGAATGTGTCAGCATTTAACATATCCAAAGTCATGGTTGAAGAGGGAAGAAGAGAATTATATCCTCTGAAATTCTAGAATGTACTGAGAAAATGTTTCCTCTCTTCATTTCTAGAATATTAAAATCTCTAGAAATGAAAGAAATCACTTCTGTTTTAACTATAGCAGCTCAGTATGAAATGGTTTGATATCATCTAAACTTTCAGCACAAAACGGCATACTATCATCTCAACATACTGTTATGGCTTGTGATATTATTAAGGAGAATATGGTTAAATGTGCATTAAAATTATTTGATTCAGTGGACAAGTATCAACATCAGTTATGCCACAATTTTAAGAGATTCATATTAGGTGGTTAACTTTATGATTTTGATTATTATGGCATTTAAACATTAATACTTTCCCTTTTCTTAGTTTATATAAAATACAAAATATTGTGTTTTTATTCTTGGTAAGGTTTAGTTCATCTCTCTGTGAAGATATAAAGAACATATATTGGCAAGTAGAAGCCATTGGCTCCTTATCCCAAAACAATAGTAAAAACAGAATAGATTAAGATAAATATAGTCAGAATAAAATTTTTTTTCAAAAAAGTACTTTGGTTGAATTTTCAAATTATGGTTGATACTTCAATATGTGCTACAAATTAAAAACAAATGAATGATCCTGTATCAAACCCTGCAAAAGGTATTAACCAAAGATATAAAAATAAAATATGCATTTTTATTAAAAATTTACTATAAAGTATATCCATTCATGGGCATTAAGTACTCATATATTAAAATTGTATATGTGTGTATATATATATATATATATATATATATATATATATATATATATATAGTAGATGTGATTATTTGAAACATTACACAATGTACATGTGAACATTTCTAATTCCTTAGTGTCAAATTGGCAATCTCTTGACTAGGATTCAACTTCCAGTCCAAACTTAGGTACCACTAAGTACCTGAAATGGAACAATGGACAAAGCAGTGTTTTCCTTTACTATGACAGTTAACCCAAACTGCCATAAGTAATGAATGTAGTTAAGTGCTCATTTTAATAGGAGAATATGAGGTTTGGTCTAATGAAATCACTATACAACAGTGGTATCACAAGGTCAGAGAAAAGATGGGAAGAACATTTTCTGATTCACAGCTCACTGGTTTCTAATGATAAGTAAAACATACTTTTAATAAAATACTGATAAAGGTATATTGGTGTAAAGTTTTCTTCTTTATTCTTTCCTGGTTGGTCGAACTCTTAATGAGTGAACACAGTACTATCAAATCAGAATCTGCCAGGTAAATCTGCATAAAAATTTTAAATGACAAATAAAATTCTAAAGTAATAAATGTAACTCTTCTAGCACATCATTTTAATTTCAAATGATAGACTTTAAAGGATAAAATACTGCAAATTATTTAGTAATACTTTAATTTTTACACTATTAGCCAAATACAAAGAATTACTAAATGAGACTTCCTACAGTGATTTTATATGAACTCAGTGTATTCCTGAATGTTTTATTTAATTCACTTGTATACATATACATTTGCTGTAATTAAGTCCAGGAATCTACTATACATGCCAGGAATCTATTATACATGTCAGGAAACAAATAGATAAGTAAAAAATGTTCCCACACCATGTCTTTTTGGGAAATGTATGAAGTCCAGGAGAGTCCAGCTACTTTAGAATGGACATCATGTCAAAGAAATCAGAAGTGAGGCAATGTAGTTACAGTCTGGCCAGATATCTGTAATCCCAGAATGCGTAGATCAAGATAAGAGGAAGAAACAAGATAATCTTTGAAAAGCTAGCTGATATACACAGTGGCAAGTAGTATGAAAGCACTTTTCCAACAACATAGATGACAAGGAGAGACATCTGGCTTTGTTCTATGACTTTCACACGTACACTGTTCATCTGTGGTACATGAATGTCCTCATGCACATTGCCACCCTGAAACAACACACACACACACACACACACACACACACACACACACACACACACGCACACAGAGACAGAGACAGAGAAACTACCAAATGTGCACAATAGGTCCTCTCAAATAAGCACAATGTAAAGTTTAATAAGCTAGAAACCATGAATAAGTGTATCAATTCTTCCTGGCAGTATTATTTAGGTATCCTGGCAGTATTATTTAGGTATCCTGGCAGTATTATTTAGGTATACTTTTTTCTTTTATTCATTAATCATTTTTTTTACAGTCCAGACTTTATCCCCCTCCTGGTTCACCCTCTGACTGTTCCTCCTTCCATACCTCCTCCCCTGTCTCCAAGTGGATGTCCCCATCCCCCTTGCCCTATCCCTGCCAGATCTCCCCATTCCCTGAGGCCTCAAGTCTCTGGAAAGTTAGGTGCAACTTGGGTCACTGAGGCAATCCTCTGCTGTATGTACATCAGGGGCCTCATATCCAGGATGTATGCTGACTGTTTGGTGACTCAATGTCTGAGAGATCTCAGGGGTCCAGGTAAATTGAGACTTCTGGTCTTCCTATGGGGTCTCCCTCCTCCTCAGCTTCTTCCAGCTTTTCCCTAATTCAACCACAGGGGTCACCAGGGGTCCATTGATTGGGTATAAGTACCTGCATCTGACTCTTTCAGCTGCTTGTTGGGCCTCTCGGAGAACAGCCATGGTAGGCTTCTGTCAGTTAAAATCTTGTTAAGGTGTTGGTTTAATGTATTCCTTCTGACTTCCATTTTCCTGAAAACAAGCAAATATTTTGGGATGGGTAATTTGATCCCCATATTAGCATCCTCATTACTCACCCTCCTTTGCCTTCTCACTTAGGCAAAGCATTCATCAGTTTAACCCTAGGAGGGCTTCACTTATGCCATCAACAGTCACTTTGAACACTACATAGAAGGCTTAAGACAATTTTGCAAATATTGCAATTGATTCTCCTGAAGGTGCAGCTGCAGCCAGTGCTGTTTGGAATTGTTTGTGTGAGGATTTTTGTTATCCAAGTATCAATGAGCTTTAAATAACCTGGAAACCAACCTACTGGTCTATGCAAACAAACTTCTCCATCTTATTCAAAGGCTTTCTTTGAAAATGTTCTCCTGTGTAGCACCCCTAGGTCTGAGAGCATTGGGTTCAGTAAAAAGATTCTGTTAGGAGCCTACTCGTTCCTACTTTTGGGAGAACCAGGCGAGATGGTAATATAAGAAAGAAGCAGCAAAAAACAGGATTGAAGTGGGGTTTCCAGTAACTGAGAAGGCAGACAGGAGCAGCAATTGAGCTTTGGGCTGGCCACACACAAAAGGAAAATTGGAGTCCACTGCTAGATAACTGAAGACCCAACCCAGCAGTGACATGGTGACCCACTTCTGAGTAATGTTGGCATTGTTTATATATATATATACATCTGTGTATTTAGTACCTATTTCATGAAGATATGGGGTTTAACTTAGCCCCTGAGCATCCATCAGAGAGAGGCCCAGGTTTCCCAGTATGCTTGGTGTCCCAAAAAACATCTCAGTAGAGGCAAGTGCTTCAACTAGTCATAGCAATCACAAAGCTGTGCAAGGATACAGGCAGAGACACCTGATAGTTAAAGACACAGTTCAAAAGTTTTGCAGAAGCTGGAGAGGTGAGGGAGAGGGCTCCAGATTTGGAGACTAAAAAAGAGGCAGACTTTGCCCCTTCAATTCTCAGAGTCTAGGCTTCTATTTCTAGAATACCTCATTTTGATTTTTTGTTTCAAGGCTGAGCTTCCATTATCTGCTCATTTAATTCTTCTTATTTTCTATAACCATTAAATACAGCTGTAGTAGAGTTTTAAATCTAACTTCTATTACTTCTAACATATACCTTCATTTTTCTATTAATGTTAAGTTTCAAACTTGGGAAAAATGGCTGAGGTACTATTTAACATATCAAAGTGGACCTGGCCTTCAGGTTCGCCTAGCACCCATCAATCTCTACCTCTCACAGAATATGCCTGATACATATAATCCTCTGCCTTGAACTCTCCAGCCCAGGCTCTAGGCTGTTGTTCCCACAGAGACTATTCCCTATACAATTCCTTATACATTTTGGTGATCTACTCTCCTTGCCCCTCTTTTGCTCCTTTGTAGCCCTGGCCTCTTAGCTTTCTTCCCTTCTCTCTCTCCCCACATGATTCAGGTCCATGACCACTCTAGACGCTTCAAGATTTGTTTCCCTCTGGTTGTCCTCACCTACATTTTCACAATCAATGTCTTCCACCATACCAAAGAGCAGTCATGTCCTTCTGTTTCCTTTTTGATTATTTTTTCATTCATCCACTCTTTTGAAATATAAGGCATTTCTTGCACATTTGATAATTCTATTCAATAATCTTGTTTATACTGATTTTCAGTATTTGGATTCTATTTTGACTTATAATTTATTTATTTGCATCATCATTTAGCTGACAATTTTGATCTACTTGAATGGAATTAGTGGACAGTCAAGAAGTTCTTTAAATGCCCTTTTCCAAAGCTTTTCTTGATGTGGGAATTGGGTAGCAATGAACAGCCACATAATCATGTTCAAACAGTAGAATGTGATCCTCCCTTAGTGATATAGTCTTCAGGCAGGCCTATAGTACAGGTCTGGTAGCCCTTAGTAAGCAGCTGATACTACAGTTCTCAGCTCATGGTCTCTGTTGCTTGGTTTGGAGGACCTCACAGCTCTTGGGACTTTTCTAGTGATCAAAATGTTGTTTCTTTTCTCTGATGTCTTGTAGCCATCAATCCTTTTTAGTCTCTCTCTCTCTCGTCCCCTCCCCCCTCTGTATTTCGGTCTCTGTCTCTGTCACACCACACACATGCATACACACACACACACACACACACACACACACACACACACACACACACACACACACACACACACACAGCAGGGCTTCCATTTACTCTTTCTCCTTTAATAATCACTAGGTTTGAAATCTCAAACACATTCATGATCCAGAAGATGGATCCACTTGGAGGGTGAAATTCTCTTCCAAAAGATTCCATTTCCAAAGATTCATCCTTTTGATAAAACATGATTCTTTAAATTGCCTTATGATTTATTTGAAGTCTTGCTAAAAACAGTATTATGTCTTCTGACATAACATGTAACTATCTATTTTGGAATGCTGATTTAAGACCCTTTTCATTGTATTAAATCAAATTCAAGTGAAATTATAACATTGTTGAAAAATTTACCTAGTTTGGATAAAAACTCTCCACTGAAATTTTCGATCATTTAAAAAAAATATATACTTTTTCTTTCATATTAATTCCATTACCCTGTCAACTCTAAGTCTTTATTGATGGCTGTCTCTCGGATAGGCTCATCTACTTTATGTTCTACCCACACTCTTTCTGATCCTTAGAGCTGCCTTTAGATTACACCTCATCAACTAGAAAAAGAGACCTGCTGCTGTAGTATCCCTTCTCTCTTTTTTTTATTTACTCCTAGAATCAGGAAAATCAAGACTGAAGGATAAGGAGAGAAATTAGGAAACTAAGAATCTTTCCTTAGAGAGCAGAACTGAGGACAAGAATCATTTCTTCTTTAAGCCTGATAAAATATTTGATTTATATAATCTCTACTATACTAAATAGGTTACTTTATGTTACTAGTTAAGTGAATAGGGAGTTGAAGTCTCTCATGCATGTTTTTGATGTGTCTCTCTTTTGCAGGCAGTGGGAGGGCAGGAGCTTGACTATAGCATAATTATAGTGTTTACTCATCAGGACCTCTTTTGTTACAACCATAGAACAATTTCAAGGAGTTTGGAAGCAATGGAGCAAACATGAATTGGACCTAAATATATAAATGAAACAGTATTTGTTTTAATTTACATTTAAAGGGTACAGTGAATAACATTCTAATGTACCATAAGAATTTAAATTTCTTCAATAATTGTGATTTTTTTTGGATTAGAAGTAATTTTGATATATTGTGGATTTTGCCTTACTTTAAGAATAAAAAAAAATTGGGAAAAATATATATTATTAATATATATTATTATTAATTATAATAATAATAATAATAATTATATAATAATTAATTATAATTATATAATAATATAATTATTATTAATTATTATAATTAATTATTATTAATAATATATTATTATTACATGCATTTAACTTCAAATACTGCACATGATGTGGTAATTTGAGAAGGTATATTTCCTATAGATATATGTGTTTGAATGCTTGGCCTATACTGAGTGACACTATTAGGAAATGTAGACATATTAGAGTAGCTATGGCCTTGGTGGAAGAAGTGGGTTGAGGTCCTATATATGCTTAAGCTCTGCCCAGTGAAACAGTCTCATGCAGGATGCCTGAGGATTAAAATATACAACTTTCAGCTCCTCCAGAATTACATCTGCCTACATACTGCCATGCTTTGCACCATGATTATAATCAACAAAGTCTCTGAAACTGTAAGGCATCCCCAAATTAAATGTCTTCCTTTATAAGAGTTGTCTTGATTATGGTGTCTCTTCACAACAATAAAACCCTAACCAAGACAGAAGTTGGTACCAGGGACTGTGTATTGCTGTGAAAGGCCTTACCTTATTTTTGTTTAGAGGAATTTGGATTTGGGGATATTAGATTAGGAAAGCAGTGGAATTCTTTAAGCCTGACGTAATTGGCCATCTTAGCAGGAAAATAGAAGACAGTAGGGTAATTTGCACAAAATGGTCCTAGCTAAAGAGGTTTCAGAGAATTTTAGTATGTTGCCCAGAGATCGCTCATGAGATTTTAACAAGTTCGGCTGCTTCTTTGCCATTGTCTGATGAGTTTGCCTGAAGCTAAAGTGAAGAAATTTAGATTAACTACATTGATAAAGAAAATCTCAAAACAGCCTAGTATAGACTCTGTTCTTTGGTTTATTCTTATAAAGAGCTATTCTATCAAATGTAGCAGGTTGAGAAAGGAAAAATACAAAATGTATGGTTCAAGGGTTAAAAGGGCACTGGGAAGTAAAATGGAGCTAAATCTGTGTTCACAGTGATAAACAGATTAAAGATATAGAATTAATGAAGTTCTGACCTCGGAGCAAGATCCCACCCAGAAAAGCTTCCATCTTGTGCAAAAGATGTTGGAAAAGGGGACACTGTTACTTATTCTAAATTTACTATGCATTTAAAGTTGTAGAAGGAAAAGTTATATCATGTTGGGCATTATTAGGACCTGGTTACTGTTTATGCATTTGCAGTTGTATAAGGGAGAATTATATCATGATAGATGATATTAGGATCTGGTTATTTTCATTTGGACATAAGATATGATGTGTGTCAAGTTGGCAAGGGGTAGGTTGTGATGGCTATTCTTGGTTGTAAACTTGACTATATCTGGAGTGAACTACAATCCAGAAATGGAAAGCACAACTATGGTCCAGACTTTGAGAAAGGAAGACAATAAGCCTTTGATCCGGATTTTGAGGCTGGAAGACACAGCCTTTTTTGTTGGATTTTCAAGTGGGATGACACAGAGTTTTGATCCTGATTAACACAGCTTTAATACAGATCATGAGGCATAGGTGAGCAGGCTTATAAAAGATCTATAATGAAAAAGATTCAAAGAAAAGCTTAGGTCCATATGTGGCGGTACACATCTTTAATTCTAGCACTCAAGGGACAGAGGCATGCAGATCTCTAATGTCAACATCAGTCTATATAGCAAATTCCACGACAGCTAAGCTTATGCAGTAAAGGATACCATCAAAAGTAGAAAACTAGTGAATAAAGGGGCTTTGTTCCAGCCCCAGCAAACAAAAGAACTTGGCAGCTTCAGTCAAATGATTCTGGCTATAAAGTCAAGTGTAGAATATAGACTCTCCTTCCATTATAAGGAAAGTCACTGAGGCCAGATATATGGAAAGAGAGCCCCTGCATGGAATCCTAGAGAGGCCTAGATAGAAAAAGGTTATGTAATCTTCCACATTTAAGGAAAGTCATGGAAGCCAAACATGTAAGAGGGTGGTTCCTGCATGGAGGGTCAGAGAAGGTATTACATGAACCTGTGAGAGGCCATTGAATGAAGTGGTAATGGTGAAGCATGGAATGCCTTGGAGACCCCAAGAGGTTAGAGATGCCAGAATCATGGGATACTTGCTAATGAAAGCTACTAATAGGGAGTGGAACCAGCCCAAGTGAAATAAGTGTGTTATAGTCAACAAACCTGACAGGAGTTGGAGATCTGAAGAGCATTTTTACATCAGACATGGAGATGCAGAGTTTAGAGTTTGCCAGACACGTTTTTGGTTCTTCTTTTGTTCAGTGTTTCCTCACTGTGGTCCCTTCCTTATATTTTGGAATAATAATGTCTATCCTGTGCCAAGATATGTTAGAAGTATGTAATCTGTGTTTTGATTTTTATTTTACAGAGAGTTATAGATAATTGCATGAATTTCAGAAGAAATTTTGAACTTTGGACTTTTAAACATTGTTGAGACTGTGATAGACTATGGGAAATTTTGAAGTTGGATTAAACTCATTTTGCATCTTGTTGTGGCTACAAGCCTACATACAGCAGCTGGGAGTGGAATGTGTTGGTTTGAATAGGCATGGCCCCCATAGACTCATGTATTTAAAAATTGAATAATAGGGTGTGGCACTATTAAGAGATATGGCCTTACTGTAGTAGATATGGCCTTTATTGGAAGAAGTGTGTCATTGGAGGCAGGTGCTGAGGTCTTGGATATGCTTAAGTTATGCGCAGTGAGATCCTCTCCTCCTGGCTGCCTGCAGATCAAGATGTAGAACTCTCAGTTCCTACAGTACCATGTCTACTATACACTGCCATGCTGACCACCATGATAATAATGGATTAAATCTCTGAAACTATAAGTCAATCCCAATTAAATGTTTTCCTTTATAAGAACTAGCTGTTTTGGTCATGTTGTCTCTTGGCAAAAATAAAACTCTAACTAAGACATATGCCAATTATAGCACCTCTCCAGTAGCAGACAGGCAGTTTTCTTAAAGTAATGAGTTAGGAGAAATTTATTAAAATTTAAATAATGAAATTTAATGACTATGATAGAAATTCATATCATGGGATGAATTATGGAAACTTTGTAAACAATATAGCATGTATCCCAGAATAATCTGCATTTATCTGTTTACATATTCTAAACAGGAATCTCTTGTCACATGAGTGGTCCTAAGTATTTTCTCATAGTGACTTATCTTTTTATTCTTTCCCATGAATTATCAAAAGGGAAAATTATTACTTTTCTTATTTTATTACAATTTCCTTATTTTTTGAACAATTCCATATTGTATATGCATATATAATTTTATATACATATATGGAATACACATTACGTTCTGATCATTTTTCTCTCTTACCCTTTCTCATTTCTACCTCATTTCTATTATCAACTCTATCATATAAAAAGTCACTTCCCACCAACATTCACGCCTTTGTGTGTTTGTGTGTTTATGTATGTGTGTGTGTGACATATTGAGTTTAACCATAAGTTTGCTATTTTTTATTGGAACGTAGTGATTTTTTCATAGGATAAGGTACACAACTGAAGATATTATCTGTTCCTCCCCCACAATCCATCAGTATGTCATAGTTTACATGAAGAGCTATAGCCACAGATTACATCTCAGACACACATATACACACACAGATACACAGATACACACACACATTGTTAGTCTAAACCTCCTGCACTGCTGCTATGAGATTATGATTTTATCAGTGATATCTTTAATGGAGAATTTCATAGTTCTTCTCTCTATCTTCTGATACTTTCTATTTTATGATATAGTCTGAGGAGCAGCAGTATTAATTCTTTAAAACACTGATATTATTCAGCCACTAAGTCCATCTGCCATTGGCAGCTTTCAATTGGATTTTGAGGGGTGATACATTTTTTTGAAAGTGACTCTTGCCTTAAAGAGACTGAACTTAGGAAAGCCCACATGACTTCAACCCTACAAAAAGAATGACAAGCAACTAAGGAATACTGAGACTAGAAACAAAGGTCTACTCCATGGACATAGTATAATACAAGCTGGTCAGCCCTGGAAATGTACATACAAAAAATAATAATTAAACCAGCTGCCAAAGTTGCATTAAGGAACACATGTGTATATGTATGTGTATGCATATGTATTAGTATTCATATATGCATGTAATAACAATGAAAAATGAGGGATGAATTTGAAAGAGAGCAAGGAAAGATGATCCTCTCTCTCTCTTTCTCTCTCTCTCTCTCTCTTTCTGTGTGTGTGTGTATGTGTGTGTTGTAATCATTTGCTGAAATATGCCAACTGGTCGGATGCAACCTTACATAAAACAAATAGCCCAGACATTTTGGAAATAACATGTGATATAGTCTGATAACATCTATGTGTGGTTGTGAGTACTATTTGGGGTCACTGTGGGTGAATAAGTTAACTTTCTTGTAAAAATCTGTCAAATATTTTTGTAAAGAGTGCTTCATTCCTTCAAATGCTCTTTGCTGTGCTGTCAGTAAACACAGAGCCAAACCTTTGTTAGGGACAGGTACCCTCCTAAGTATAATAGACAGGCAACAATGATGGGCCAGACACATACAACAAACAGGCCAGAGGCAGGCCAGTAATCACAGCTACAGAACTGCAGAAGACACAGGGAGAGAAGAGGAGAATTTAAATTTGGGCTCACTCTTTGTTAAATTATACCAAAAGGGAGTTTCTCTTTTCATTTATTAATGTGACATCTATGCAAATTAGCCTAGCTTAATTTTACTACGGTTGTGCTTCTATATATGTGTGATTGGGAACATTTGACACAGCTCATGGTGAAAATCAGAGGACAGTATTATGAAGTAGGTTTCTTCATCTATCTTTGTGTGAGTTCCAAGGAATGAATTCTGCTTGCGTCTGCCTCCTGCTTGCTTATATTGCAGACAGACTCTACCATGCACAGTTTTTAAAGTTTGGTCTTTGTATCTTATATTCATACTTTTTTACAATTGTCTTACTGTTTTCTGAACATTCTAATTTTTATCCTTGACCTCATGTCTTTCTATCAGTCTTCGACCTGATCCATCATAATTCCTGAGGCTTTCCACTGAATGTTTGTAGTTTGCTTATTGTTCTTTTCTTTTTTAAAATTTCAACTTGATATTTTTTAATAATCCCATCTCTTCATTGAATTCCTCTTTCACCTTTTACAATTATTTTAATATTTAATTCAGTTCTTTATTTCTATTTTTCAGATATATTCAGGAGTCTATATCTTAGTTTATTAGATTTATTTTCTTATTTTTCTTGGGTTTTTATTTTTCTGTTTTCTAGCTTCTTAAATGTAACTCACACCAATACTGTGGAGCTGATATGTCTGAGTTGTTATACTGCCTGCTTTCTTCATGTTTCCTATGTTTCTACATTGAGATGTACACATATAAGCTTTGGTTCTTAATTTAATTTTTGTTGATCACAATATTCCTTCTGTTGAAACATTGGAAAGGTTTAAGTAGGTCTACTGGTTTAGTAAAATTGAAGTTGCATTCTGTTACCAAACTTGTGACCAAAATATTTACTGCAAGAAATCAAGTTTGACGACCCATCCTTAGGAAGCTAATTAAAACAGTCAAATTAATAGTTAAAACCATGAAATGTGGCCCATTTGGTAAGAAGTACAAAATGACCTCTCAAGTCTATCTTCTGATGTCCCCAAGTGAATTTAAATTATAAACAGAAAGGCAGAGGTATGACTCTAAATAATCATAGTCAAGATGTGGCCCTGATGACCATTGTCTCAGGGTCACATCTTTGGTCAGCCTACATAATGGCCTGACAACTTGTTAAAAGTGTATAATTTCTTTTGTGGAGACAAGTTCTCTCTCTGAGTAGTAGTTTTGAGGAAATTGTCATTTCTTGGAGTTCATCATTTCAGTAAGATTGGAGGTCACAAGTATCTCTTCAGAATATCATCATTTCTCCTATGCCTGCTAAAATCCTATCTTTAGAGTATAGGCCATATTCCTGCCCTGCCCACAGGGACCTAGCAGCTGTTTATAGCTTATATTATGACCTGCCACTGCTGTGGCCAGGTGGGACAGGTCTGCACTGAGAATAAAAGGACCTGTTAACCAACCCAATTCTCTCTTTTCCGGGCATATTCTCTCTCTGCCTCTCTCTCTCTCTCTCTCTCTCTCTCTCTCTCTCTCTCTCTCTCCTCATGGCTCTGTTCTTCTCTGTCACTCTACATGTCCACTTGTTTGCTTCTACCCAATCCCCAGGTCCTCACTCCTCTCCCCTCTCCCAATTATCCCTTTACACAAGAGCTATCATACAAGGTAACTTCTCAGGGGAATACATGTTGGCTCAGCCTACCAAAGCAAAGGTACACCTTCCCCAAACATCATTACACTTACCCTCTGGGATTTCTGGTAAATTTAAAGCTAGAGTCTCAGTCTCAGTCCATGTGCTCATAACATCATGCACAATTTCTATTCCAAGGTAGTGGAATATTTGCTGCAGGACCAAGCCTTCATCGGTCATTCCAAAATACAAAAGTTATAGTTAATTAAAAACAGCTGTTTTTGTACCTCCAATAACTTCTGGAGAAAATGGAGCTATGTGCTTAGTATCTACTAATTGAAAGAATGGAAAGAGGAAGAACTTAAAATTTGCATCAGTATGTTGGGGTCACACAAACCACTCATCTCAGTCAGGCAGGGATAGTTTATTAAGCATATGCCCCAGGACTGATCAACCAAGGTCATGGTCTAGATTTAGAAACTGAATCATGGCCTCAATTTAAGATCCTACAGGTTTTTTAAGCTTAAAACCCACAAACATCTGTGCCAAATTATTCACCAACCAGTATTTAAAGATAGGGGATTTCCTTAGGAACGTATCTTTGTTGTACAGTTATCCTGTTTCCATTGGTTAGGTATTCAACCATGGCAGGGGACTTGCCTTGCCTAATACTCATGTCTAACTTGTCTACCAGGATACATCTTGTCTAGCATTCGTTGTGCCCCTCCTCCAGCCTTGAGCATGCTAAATAGACCTTAAGTGTTTGCTATAGTTTTTCTTCAGGGAACCTAGCTGACCTAAGGTGGAGTCTTCTGCCTTGCTGCACTCACAATTTTCTACAAGAGCAGACTGCCTGCTGAGCTTGCTTTTCAACATAATCCATCTGAAACAAAGCAATATAATCCAGCTGAAACAAAGCAATATAATCCAGCTGAAACAAAGCAACATAATCCAGCTGAAACAAAGCAATATAATACGGCTGAAACAAAGCAACATAATCCAGCTGAAACAAAGCAATATAATACAGCTGAAACAAAGCAACATAATCCAGCTGAAAGAAAGCAATATAATCCAGCTGAAACAAAGGATGGGTCTATGGATTTTTCCCAATATAAACGCAGAGGTGAAAATTAAACTTTGAGCCTTGATCAGAAACCTTTGTCTTGGCTTCAACCTTCTCTTACCTGCCCATCCTTTTTCATTTCGAGCTTCCATTTCAGGTACCCAGTTCAACCAAAGCTGCTGGACAGCTACATGTCATGTCTTAACTTGCCAACCAGAATGTCACCAGTTACCAATATACATATCTATTTCTGCCAAGTAGGATGTCAGTGCCCAGGGAGGTCTTGGGAACTTAAACTTTATTTGACCACTATTCAAAATGGAAGATTTATTCCTAACAGTTTCTTATATTGGTACTTATGTTTGGGTCCATCCCAGGGACAGCTTACACATAGGTACAAAAAGTGCTCCTGGATAGCTGGTTCAGGACCAAGATTATTGTGGGTAACTATACAAAGCATTTCTACTGACTTCTGTTATTATTGGTTTCTAAGGACACATAACATAACAGAATATGTAATCAATCTTGGCATTAAAAAGTTTCCTAGTAACAGCAGAAATATATGAGAACTTTTCTTACAGTGGCAGGCTAGCCAGGTAACAATTACATAGGCCTTAACATTCCATATAAGTTTCAATATTTTCTCTAGGTGAAACAAGTATTAGAGAAAGAAGAACAGAGGAAAAACAACAGAGAATGTAAAAACAGAGATAATTATAATAATTTTATACCAAACATTATTTTACTATTGGAAATGCTACTGATATTTATAACTAAGAAGCAAAATTAAAGGAATGGGGAATAAGACAAAAAAGACAAGTGGGTGAGAAGTCTGGGTAAGTATATACTTAGTAGATTAGGAAAATAGTTGAGAAAAGCCACAAATATAAAAGCCATAGAAAGACAAAAGGTAAGTAATACAAAAAGTGAAATGAATCAGTTAAATACCTATGCAAGAGATGCTTTTTTAAATAAAAATTTAAAGTGACATGAATATAAAATAAAAGTATTATAAAGTTGGTGATCTTCCTTGCTCTGTGGATATGGCATACCTCTTCTCTCTGATATCACCATGGAGCAAACCAAACATACAGAAAACATCTGTATAAATACTGTATAAAACATCTGTATAAAATACTGATCATGTCTTTAGATAAAACATGTTAGACTAGATTGTTTGGTATGCAGTATCTTCTCTGATTTCAAATAGGTTATCTTTGAGTAGAATTTCTGCATCAACACAAATCAATACTTCTTTACAGTTCCACAGTCCTCACCTGAAGTTCCTTTCCAGAGTGCATCCACAAAATCCTATCTCCCATCACCATACACACAAACATACATGTCAGTGCAGGCTGCATGGTCACTTTTCTCTATATTTGTGTTTATCACAAGAATATATTGCAAGAATAATAAATTTGCGGAGCATAACAATCTTGATCATTCTAATGTGGCTGAACATATACCCTTATTTACAGGTTTATTACAAATGTTCATCTGATGGGTGCTCAGGTTTTGTATTTGCTATTATCTATGTGGTGATTTGAATATGCTTGGCCCAGGGAATGGCACTATTGGGAGGTGTGGCCTTACTGGAAGAAGTCTGTCATTGTAGGGAAGGGCTTTAAGAGACCTTCTTCCTAGCAACCTGAAAGTCCATCTTTTCCCAGCAGCCTTTAGATCAAGACGTAGAACTCACACCTTTTCCTGGGCTATGTCAACCTGGACAATTCCATGCTCTCCTGCCTTGATTATAATAGACTGAACCTCTGAGCCTGTAAGCTAGCTCTAGTTAATATTGTCATTTATAAGAGCTGCCTTGGATATGGTGTCTTTTCACAGCTTTATAATTCAAACTAAGACAGTCTGTTAGGGTTTAAATATCACTGAAGGAAGACCACAGACTCAAATAGTATGCAAGAACAAAGAGGATTTATTCTGCAAAAACAAACAGCATGCTAGGGTCACCACCACTTCAGAATATTGACCCAGACAAGGACATTCAAGCTTCTTTTAAAACAGAACTGCTTAATTGTTTCTGTAATAGAAAACAGACTTCTAAAACCTAGAGCACATTCCAAGACTTTATTAAAAACCATTAATTGAAGATCATAAAGAAGGAGCTAAGGATATACATCACAAGTGTAAGGGCAGGAGATAAATATTGACTGGGTTTATCTATACAAAACTTCAAGGACAATGTAGTAATGCTTTTTAACTCTCCATAAACCTGTAATCTAGTAACAAATGATAAATGTTTAGCCTGATAATTACACCTGGTGCATATGCATGTAGACATTCTTTCTTATAAACCTCTTATTCAATTTACGGCTTGAATTTATGTGAAAACTCATAGTGGACTTTTTACTATGTGATCACACACTCTGAAAGTCATACAAGTGCTGAAAACAAAGAGGAGAGACAGGCCTCCCTCCCCTTTTCTTTCTGAGACTTTAAGTTAGAGACTAGCAACTCTTGCTAAGATAAAACAATGGCTAACCTCTCATTGTTTTACTATGAGGTACAAAACCAGAGACTGCAGCTTCTCCAGTTAGGGCAAACAAGAGAGGCAAATAAACCATGGAAGAAGCAAAGTACCTTACACTTAGGATGAGTAGCACGTAGTTTATGACCTAGTTTCTGAGTGGAGACAAAATAGAATAAAAAGAACACTTCACTGCCATCTTCAGCTTACTGAAAAGTTTCAGTTCAGGTGAAATTTGTGGGTATGCAAGTGATTCTGGAGTTCTGCAAAGCTGTTTGCTTAAAATGGTTATTTTATGATTTGTTTCCTTCTTAGACCAACTTTACAGAAATTGATATGTCATGACAGTAATTGTTAATTCCCTAGAATGTTCTTCATGCAGTTTGCATGTCCATAAGATTTTATTTTGTAACCCAGAGACGGATTGACTCCCAGGAGATTCATCACATCCAGTCTCACAGGTGAGACCACCCCAACTCCAATACCAGGCCTAACTGGAACTCACATGGGCCCCATCAGATGCAGGATCTATCAGACAAGCTAGAGATACATCTTCCTTCTGGTCTACAGCTGCAACTTGGAAAAATGGGTGCTCCATCCCCTCATCCCCCCCAACACAGATAGCATGACTCCCAAGAAGGACAGGCTCTAGTCAGAGATTGCAAAGCCAGTTAACACCAAAAATAACCAGATTGATGGGCAAGCACAAGAACATAAGCAAAATAAACCAATGCCACTTAGCACTATCAAAACCCAGTTCTCCCACCACAACAAGCCCTGGATACCCTAACATACCTGAAAAGCAAGATTCTTATCTAAAAATCCCATCTCTTTAAGTTGATAGATGACCATAAGGAGGACATAAATAACTATCTTAAAGAAATACAAGCCGGGCGGTGGTGGCGCACGCCTTTAATCCCAGCACTTGGGAGGCAGAGGCAGGCGGATCTCTGAGTTCGAGGCCAGCCTGGTCTACAGAGTGAGTTCCAGGACAGCCAGGGCTAAACAGAGAAACCCTGTCTCAAAAAATATAAAAAAAAAAAAAAAAAAAAAAAAAAAAAAAAAAAAAAAAAAGAAATACAGGAGAACACAGGTAAACAGGTAGAGGCCCTTAGAGAAGAAACACATAACTCTCAAAGAAATACAGGAAAACACAAACAGGTGAAGAATTGATCAAAAGAGTCCAAGATCTAAACATGAAAATAGAAATCATAAAAAAAAAAATCAAAAAAGAGAGGCAACCCTGGAAAACCTAAGAGGTCCGGAATCATAGATGCAAGTGTCACAACAGAATACAAGAAAGAGAAGAGAGAATCTCAGGTGTAGAAGATATTGACACAACAGTCAAAGAAAATACAAAGTACAAAAAGCTCCTAACCTAAACATCACAGAAACTCAGGACAAATGAAAAGACCAAACCTAACAATAGTAGGAGTAGAAGAGAGTGAAGATTGCAGGTCAAAGGGCCAGAAAATATCTTCAACAAAGTCATTAAAAAACAAAACAAAACAAAACAAAAAAAACAAAAAACAAAAAGCAAAACAAAACAAACAAACAAAAAACCTTCCCTAAGCTGAAGAAAGAGATGGCCATAAACATACAAGAAGCATGCAGAACATCAAATAGCTTGGACCAGAAAATAAAGAAATTCCTCCCATCACATAATAATCAAAACACTGAATACACAGAACAGAGAAAGAATATTAAGAGCCCTAAGAAGAAAGGCCAAGTAACTTATAAAGCCAGACCTATCAGAATTATACCAGACTTCTCAACAGAGATTTAAAAGCCAGATGATCTTAGGTAGATATCATACAGACCCTAAAAGAATACAAATGCCAGCCCAGGCTAACTATACCTAGCAAAACTCTCAATCATCATAGATGGAGAAACCAATATATTCCATGACAAAACCAAGATTAAACAACATCTTTCCACTAATCCAGCCCTACAGAGGAAAATAGAAGGAAAACTCCAACATGAGGAGGAAAACCACACCCAAGAAGACCAAGAAATTAATCATCTCCCAACAAACCCAAAGGAAACATTCTAACACTTCTAACAACAAAATAACAATTATTGGTCTTTAATATCTTTCGACATCAATGGACTCAATTCCTCAATAAAAAGACATAGCCTAACAGACTGGATGCATAATCACAACCCAGGATTTTGCTGCATTCAGGAAACACACCACAAAGACAAAGACAGACTTTACCTCAGGAGTAAAAAGGTTTTCCAAGAAAATGGTGCCCAAAACCAAGCTGCAGTAGCTATTCTAATATCAAATAAAATACACTTTCAACCAAAATTATCAAAAGAGATAGGGAAGGTCACTTCATTCTTATCAAAGGAAAAATACACCAAGATGAATTCTGAACACCTATGCCCCAAATGCAAGGGCAACCACATTTGTAAAAGCAATATTACTCAAGCTCAAAACAAATATTGAACCTCACACAATAATAGTAGACTTCAACATTCCACTCTAAACAGTGGATGGGTCACGGAAACAGAAACTAAACAGAATCACAGTGAAACTAACAGAAGTTATGAACCAAATGGATTTAATAGGTATATACAGAATATTTCACCCTAAAACAAAAGAATATTTCTACTTCTCAGCACCTTATGGTACGTTCTCCAAAATTGACCACATAATCAGACACAAAACAAGCCTCAACACATATAAGAAGATTAAAATAATCCCATGCATTCTAAAGATAACCATGGACTAAGGTTGATCTTCAATAACAACAAAAACAGAAAGCCCACCTACTCATGGAGGCGGAACAACTCTTAATTCAATGGTAAGTTGGTCAGGGAAGAAATAAAGAAAGAGCATCATCTTAGAGACATGGGGAGGGGGAGGGGTAGAAGTTTTGTGGAGGTTAAACCAGAAAGAAGGACAATATTTGATACATAAATAAATCAAATAATTAATAATAAAGATGATTTTATTTTGTGAGTTTTTGCTGCTAGAGATCCTCCTCTTTTTTCCTCTCTCTCTCATATTCAAAGGGATACAGTAAAGATACTGTTGGTGTGAGTGCTCTGTGGTATGGGTAAGGTTTTATTGACTTTGAAACCAGCCAGAGGGGGTAGCAGATTCCAGAGCAGAGAATAAAGTAGAAGGAACATGGCAGGAAGACTGCACAGAGCTAGTGCTATCTGTGAGCAAGGAGAACATAACAGGGGATAGAGAATAGATTGAGCCCAGTAAGACTAGCAAGATCTAGAGCCAGAGCATAGAGAGAGCTTAGTGAAAATAAAGAGGTTATAAGGGGGATTAGTAGCTGGGGTTCAGAAGGCCAGGGCACTGGTTTGAAAGCTTTAAGATATATAACAAGTACTTGTGAGTTGGGGGTAAGGGGGCCTAGAGCTTAGTATAGTCCTCAATATGTTAATAGGTATCATAAGTTAATTGGAAAGTCATTATATGCCTTTTGTAAGAAGTAAGGACATAAAAGAAAACTGAGTATCCATCCCTAGGGATGCTGGCTTTTATTTAAACACCAGAAACAGTCCTATAGTCCACATTGAGATCCTTCTTGGGTAATTGGACTTCTTTTTGTAGTTTGGGAAACTGGAATTTCTTCTGGACCTGAAATTCTAGCCTTTTGTTCCTAATAAAGGACAACAATAATCTTGGGCTGCTTTAACCCTAGGAAAAAGGTCTATGTCAAGGTCCAGGAAGGCTGGGATGGGGTTCAGGTAATGGCTACAGACATACCTCTTAAGCATCTGGTTTACTGCCACAGCTTGGAGAGAAAGGGAGTTATCACATTGGCTAGTTTGGCTTTCCCTAAGTCCAGGGTTCTTCAGGATGACCTGGGACTGGTATGTTATAGGTTGTTTTGGAGCAAATTTCAGAACGCATTTGATTCCTAGGAGGTGTCTGTAAGCTTAGTGAAAATCTACTGGGATAGATGTATATTGGGTGTACACTTGTGGCCCCTGTAGTTTGGGTGTACACTTGAAACTACAGGAGCCTTTGGCCCCTGTAGTTCAGCAGAATGGAAAGGAGTCCCCAAACTCAAGGGAAAGAACCTACCCTCTGGGATATGTACTAGATGGGGAAGTCAACTACTGTCAACCTACAGGAGAACATCATCAGGCAAGGAATTCCAGAGTACACTTTACCTGTGACTGGTAGATCCAGGACAGGATTCTCTGAAGCTTGTATGAAAAATTTAAAACTTTATAAAAATAAATGATGACATGGAGGCTTTGAGAAGTATTTGTGAGAAGGGAGTGAGGGAGCCAAGAGGCCAGCATGGACCTTGATAAGCTGATAGGCATCACAGGAATATGTAAATTGGAGGGCTATATATCCCTTTTGCTGGAGGTAAAGAAAATAGAAGTAAACAGTTCCTGAGGAATGTTTTACAAGTTCCTGAGGAATGCAGCCTTTATCTAAGCACCAGAAATTTTTTTTACATTTCAGGTTGGGTTCATTTCTGTATGTTTAGACTGCATTTTTGAAGTTGGGAAATTGGAGTTTCCTTTGAAGCTAGGTCCTGCTCATCCCACCCCTTGCTTTTTATTGTCCCTAACATCTTGCTGATAACTGTAATCTTCCATTGGCTTTCTGTGTTTCTCACCTCTTTTTGGAGTCACAAATCTTTTTTGTTTCTCAAGCTCATTAGAGTATAGGCGTTTCTTGTCTTGGCTCCATTGTCTCTCAGTATCTTCCAAAGTCTTAGGATTTGCCATATTAATCCTTTTCATACTGACTCTTTTTACATCTGAATATAATTCTCTAAGGAACTGAATGTCTTTCTCCAGAGGTGATTATACATGCAATATCCAAATCACAAACTATTTTGTGACCATTCCAAGTACAACTAACCAACATAAGGTGCTGGTTATGAGCTACATTGATATCACATCAATTTTTATAAGAACTTTATGATGCTAATAACATTTTTTTCTTGATTTTACAAGCAATATAATGAAGACTCTGAGAAGTTGACTTACTCAATATTAAATTCACATTCTATATAGTTTAGATCTTACATGTGCAAAAATAATGAAGTACAATGGCCAAGCAAGTATTTGTTCTGTTTATTATACTTTTGTCCCTACTATATTGGAAGCAAAGACATTGTATCCAGTACACCTTTTAACAAAGAAAGTGCCTTGTACATATTCAGACAGGGATAAATTAAAAATATGGTGAATAAATATGGAAACTTTATGTTCATTCTGAAAATGAGTTTAAAAATGTAATGTAGAATAAATTAAGATGTATTGTTTTTATTGTTGTCTTTTATAAAAAGACCAGGATATGTTTTGTAGAGCATGGTATGATGAGGTCAGAAGAGTGCTTCCTTGGGCCCATGCTGAGGTATATCTTTCTCCTGAATTACCAGTTGTACCACAATTATGGTGTAGAATAGAGTTTATTTAGGGCAAGGAAAGAGGAGTTAAGAAGTAATGAGAGAGAGAGAGAGAGAGAGAGAGAGAGAGAGAGAGAGAGAGAGAGAGAGAGGAAGGGGTGAAAGGGAGTGTGATGTGTTAGAACAGCTGCTCAAGTCTGAATACAGCACACTAGGCCCAAAACAGTTCCATGTGTAAGAGGTTTATTGAGAGAGAGAGACAAGGTTGTGCAAGAAAGAGAAAGGGAGAGGTGGGGGAAGGGGTGTTCCATATATATATATATGGTGATGTGGTCACAGGTAAAGGTTAGAGTTGAACCCAATGGATTCTGGGAATATGGTGGCTGTTGCCTTGGCAACAGGTCTGTGAGGCCCACCTATGTGACCTCAAGGGTTTCGGAGATCCTGATGCCAACATACCTCCCTTTTTGTCACTATAAAGAGAAGGAAAGAAAAAGGGAAGGGGAAGCCAATGGTGAAAAGGGAAGCAGATATGGAAAGGGGCTCGTGTCTCTTAAGCTGCTTCATGCTGTCTAGGGGCATCATCAATTTTGGGACATAGCTGGCTTTTACCATCGGGATCTACATGGTAAATGTTCACAGCAGGTTCCTCTGTGGGCAGTGGCTCATCTGTGGACAGCAGCTGGTAATCATGTAACAGGAACTGATTAGTAGTTTGGTTAGAAATTTTTTTGTATTTGTCATTGAAGGAATGTAGAAGCAAGATTAATAAGACAGGGAGCAAATAATAACATCAGGAAGATGACTTAGGAGAGGCATTACAAAAGGGAGCATCCACTTCCACAATCCTATATTTGAAAATCCCAGAACTGGAGGTCTCATAGTCCCTGAAATTTTTTATGTCTGGCTGTAGCTCCTGGATTTTTTTATTTGTTTGTTTGTTTGTTTGTTTGTTTCTAGACAGGGGTTTCTCTGTATAGTCCTAGCTGTCCTGGAACTCACTCTGTAGACCAGGCTGGCCTCGGACTCAGAAATCCACCTGCCTCTGCCTCCCAAGTGCTGAGATTAAAGGCATGCGCCACCACTATCCAGCTCTGGATTTTATTTCTTACTATCCCAGATTGGTTGAAATAGAAACAGCATTCTTCTTGGAGGAACAGGCAAAGCCTACCTTCTTTAGCTATCAGGACATTTAGCCTCCATCAGTTCTGAAGCACCACAGCTGCCAAAGAATCAATCTGTTTCTGGATAGTAAGCATAGTTTCAGTCATTTCTTGAAGATCGCTGTTAAACTTGGAAGTGAATGTGTTATATTGGGTCATGGAAGTCATTATCCCTGTAACTCCAGTACCAACACCTATGGCTATTCCTGTAGCCACCAAGAGTGGCATGACTTGGACTGCCCACTTATGTTGGGCAGGTATCATATCTACAACTGGGATTGGCAGGGGCTCGTTTCCCTGGATTATTCCCAGTTCAGGGAAAAGAAGTACTAATATGCACACTCCTGACCAGCTAGCAGGTAGACGATGATATGCCTGAGTGCCACAAAGAATTGATGTGTTTTGTACTGCAGGGCATTGTGGCTGAGATGATATATCAAGGGCTATGGTTCTATTGCAGTCTAGGGAGCTCAGCGTTCCTACAGAAGGAGTCCGGAGGTCTTAAAACAGTTTGCCACACCAAAGAGAGGGATAGAGGTAAGGTATGGAGTCATGGCAACATTGGAGTCAGGACAGCTGACAAAGGGTGAGGTAAGTTTACTTTGCAATATCATCGGAGATGCTGTAAGTGACAATTGTGAGTTAGTTCCAGGGAGATACACATAACCAGACATCTTTAAAGTGTCCAAATCTGGTGACATTAAGGAGTTGGTATGCCGAGGTCAAGGTCTGAATCAAAAGGTGAAATGACAAGTTAGTGCCATTTATGAGGGATGATGTCAAAGAGGTAAGGATTTCGGAGCAGTGTTTGATTATCTTTTCTACTTTTCCAGTATTTAAGGGTTGGGCAATCGAGACACATTTTTTTTTGGGTATGGATCGTATTTACTGGGAACCTGGGCTAATTTTTATGGTAGAGCTTACCAACAACTCCTGTCTCCCACCTGGAATCTCATGGGTCTTGTATGTAGAAAAAGAGTGTCTTGCAGTGTTGATAGAAAAAATGATTGGTCTGTTATCCTAACATATGTATCAGACAAGAAGAATATGGGCAGCCCCCATATTCATTTGTCCATTTTCTACAATAATCTTTTGTCTTGTCAAAGAGAAAGCAAGTATAGAGATCATAATATTTAGACAGTATAACAGATACAGGGATGATAGCAATTTGGACAGGTTCCTGGCATCCAGCTATGGAGCAGTTTTCTGACCTTGTTTGGAAAAACTATTATCTGTGGGGGTTTCTTGAACCTCAAATCTCCAGATGTAAGGGCTACTCTGGGTAGAAATGAACAGTATAGGGAAGACAAGAAACTCATGTCTAATCCAGTAAGGTTGAGCTCAGCTGCCGGATTGGAGTCTCATTTTCTGTGATTGGGGACAAGGTGAGCAGTCTCGACGTCCTTCTGAGCTTAACAGAACATGGTCCTGGTAGAGTCCAGTAATTGGATGACAACAGGAGAGTGGTGCTTAGCAGTAGAGGGGTTCTGCATGTCACAGACTCTGGGATCTACCTGAGAAGCTGTTAAAAGGAAATAACATGGTAGTGTAAGTAGGTTGCCTGGCTAGAAGAAGGAGCAGAGGAACTGCTGGTGAGCTTAGCGAATGGGGAGGGGTCTGGAGAGGCAGAGCTAGCAGGTTCTGGGGTATCCTGGTGAGAAGGAGAAACCGAGGCATCAGTTTCGGGTTTTGGCAGCATGGAAACAGGTCTGCGGCAGAAAGGATGTGGTTTGTTAGCTGGATCTAGCATTATAGTGTCATATGGTGGCAGTTGTGTAGATTTCATGGCTAAGAGAAGTTTGGTTGGGGAACAAGAAGAGCACACGGAGAGTTTGGAGTGAAGATAGATGAATGCTGGGACATAGGGGACCTCTTTCCGTTTACCAGTTTGCTGGCAGTATATATTAAGATTCCTTAAAATAGTTGGATCTAGGGTACCATTAGGCAGCCATTTTGAACTATCTAGCTGGTATTGAATCCAGACCTTATTGCAGAGATATATTAATTTTGATGCCTTCAAGTCAGGTGTTAGCTTCAAAGATTTGAGATTTCCCAGGAGACATCCCAGTGGGGTGCCTGAAGTTACATTCTAAGACATTTCAACACCCATTGGTGGGTTATTGGATTATTTGTACCAGCGTCCAGAGAACAGTTCAATAACCAAAAAGAAATCAGCCAGGCTAGTGGCCCAAGTTGTCACAATGGCCCCCTAGAGGTTACCCAGTAAGCCCCAGACTTACTGTAGAAAGAGCTCTAGCCCGGATCCAGGGATTTTTAAATGGCTGCAAGAGCTCTGAAGGAGAAGGGAATGAGAGTTGCTCTCAAGGGAATGTCACCCAAAGGGTTGATGTTCTAACTCATATGTCAGCTGGGAGGCGTGGCTGTAAAATGCCAATCCCTTAGCCCACAGAAAAATCTGGCTAATCCCTATCTTGGAAACTAGTGGCCCTCTTGCTGACTGACCCTTCCAATTAATATGTCGGTCTCTGTGTGAGAATTCTAGTGAACTGGTAAATAGAAATGTGGAATTGAACCGGCAGGTGTGGACCTGGCAGAAGTCAACCCTGCAAGATGGACCAGGGAGGCACAGTTCATGTGGTAGAAGTTTGCATGTTCTGTGGTTGCAACAACAGCTCATGTGGTAGAAGCCTGTGTTTCCTGTAGCAACCAGCTGAAGGGGTGTCAATGCCTTGAGCCAGTGTGCAGTGGGTGGCTGTAGCTGAATGGCGGTGGCAAACCTGCACACTGAACCGCAACCTCAGCTGTGGTTGGTGTTGTAGCCAGTCCATGTGGTCATGGTCTTATTACCTCCACTGGTCCCTGCTGTGGTGCTCTGCAGTGGCTGTTAACAGAACCTCAGAGTTCCTGGGTTTCACCACCAAATGATGTGTTAGAATTATGGCTCGTGTCTGGATATAGCACACTAGGCCCACATGTAAGAGGTTGAGAGAGAGAGAGAGAAAGAGAGAGAGAGAGAGAGAGAGAGAGGGAGGGAGGGAGGGAGGGAGGGAGGGAGGGAGGGAGGGAGGGAGTGAGGGAGGAAGGGAGGGAGGGAGAGAGAGAGAGAGAGAGAGAGAGAAAGAGGAGGTGGATTCTGGGAATATGGTGGCTGTTGCCTTGGTAAAAGGTCTGTGAGGCCTACCTATGTGAGTTCACAGGTTTCAGAAATCTTGATGCCAAAAGAGAGAGGGGAAAAAGGGTTAAGGAGAGAAAAGAGGCAGAGAGGGGCAGAAAGAGCTAGGAGAAGCCAAACTGCCCCTCTTACAGCAAGTCAGGACTACCTGGCTATTGCCAGGTAACTGTTATACCTGGAACCTAGAAAGAATGCCAACACTTACAACACTTATAATTGATAAAGTTGAACAATAATAGACTTATTATTTATAACTGAACAAAATATTGTAATAAAACTTTGACAATCTTAGTATAATAAGACCTTTTGATTTTAAAAACTGATTGTTCCTAAATATGTAAGTACAGCCTGCTCAGTCTGTATGATATTACTTGTTATATACATATATGTATAAAACAAGAGTTAAAAAAAATTGAAGACATTGTTAATCCTGCACTTTGCCAGAAAAACAGACTCCACCATTTTGGGCCAAACTTAAAGCAATAATTTATTAAATATATTAAATGCTGACTTAGAGATATCCTTTGGTCATGATCACTCCTCAGACTTTCTTAGTTGGAATGGCAACAACAAGCCATTCCAACTGTGTGTTGCAAGTGGCTTGTAAGGACAAACCTATAGCCCACCATATTTTCCCATGAGGCTTTGGTGTTTTCCAAGTACTATAATTCCCACCATTCCAGGAAGTTACCTGGTTCCTAGCCAGGTGGGGCTTAGAAGTTAATTTGGGGGCATTATAACATAAGTTTGAAAAAAGAACAAGGAGGTGCATATTGGAGGGCTTAGAGGGAGAGAAGAATAGGGGAAATGATGAAAGTATATTATAATATCTAAAAAAGAAATAGTTTTTGAAAAATCAAGCAGATATAAAAAAGATGCTTAGTTTTGAACTTAAAAAAACTGATAGTTCTGAGAATTTAGATGGTTAATTAGTTAATAAAATATGCCCCTATTAACTTTGAAAGTTAATTGTGTAATACTTCAGCTAGTTTGTGAAACGTATTTACTCAAATACAGTATACAGTATCAGGACTATGATACAGTGCTGCCACAGATTTTAATAACTGACATTTAGTAATGTCCCAAAGTAATGTAGCCAAATATACTGATATACTTTAAAAATCATTTAAAAGTAAATAATGACGTACTCATTAGATTCCTGAAAGTGCTTAAAGTTTTCAACACATCTTCTTGTGTTTGTTTGTGGCTCTATATAATAGATAATGGTTTTGCTGAATGTTTGCAATCTGGCACCTCCGTGGACAGCTAAAAGTGACACCATGACAATCAGACATCTTACAGCCAGCTATGGAAGGACCCAGTGACTAAACTGGTCATCTCTAGCTAGCTGTCCAAAGGGCAACAACATCCCTCGGTCACATGTCCGTCTCTGCCTGTGCCACAGCCCTAATAAAAGTTATGCTCTACCTACCCCCACACTCTCTTCTTTCCTCTCTCTCCCAGGGGCTGCCTCTTTAAACCTCCCATTCAAGACCTGCAGTGTAGTGTGATTTTTGTTGGAACCTCCACATCACCTAATCCTGTCACTGAAGAGTATATTTTTAAATTTTGACATGCTGTTTTGGGATTTACTTGGATTATCCCAACCAACCATTAGAAAGGAGATTGCTGTCCTTGAGTTTGTTTATGTAGTGAATTACGTTGATGGATTTCCGTATATTGAACCATCCGTGCATC
>NW_022196903.1:10293014-10298068 GCF_008632895.1 Mastomys coucha
TTGAAGAAGAAGACTTTATAAGTTACCCTTTCTCTGAGATGAAATCTTTTCAAAATCATCACAGCCAATGAACTGGACTCTTACCCTCACCTAATGTTTGTGCCACCCTCCAAGCAGAATCATTCTTCATTGAAACAGTTGGTGAATGACTTCATGGATAGACCATCTTAATATACACACCATTTCTTAAATGAATGTGACCTGTTCCCTGGGGGCTGAGAATGATGACAATCACTCTAGTCAAATAGCTTTGACCATAGCAGGAAATCTGTATTCAAAAATCGTGCCTACAATTCATTCCTTCACACAGCAGAACTCTCAACTCTCAGCTTAGCTACAATGGAGGTAAAATCCTTTGGTGATATGAAGGTCATTGAAGTACAGCCTTATTACAATGAACTCCAATGTCTAAAAATTGTTCTTATTTTGGGCTTGTACCACAGTAAGATCCAAGATTTTAAGCTCTATTAAAAATAATAAAAAAAACTACCTAACCAAAACACTTTATCTACTGTTCATTTAAAAAAAAATCTAGTAATGATGTATTATTTTAAAATATACAGTTAATGTGTTCAGAGTTATTTCAAATTTATCTCGAGAAAAACATGCATTTTCAGTATTGCTGTGTAGACAAGCATCTACATAAGACTGTACAATTGATTGTTGTTTTATATCAAACAACTTTTATAAAACTCATTTTTATTGTTACAATATTTTATAAATTTTAAAGATCATGACAAAGTAAAATAAATCAAAAGGCATGGCAGGTAGTGAATGGAGGGGATCTCTGAGAGGAGTGGGGTACCAAAAAGAAGAAGAATGTGACGTAATTTTATTTACTTTAAATATGTTTTTAAATGTTAACAATTTCAGTAAATTAAAAGTATGTATCTTTTGTCATCATAATCCAATAAAACTTAAGTCAAAAAAAAAAAAAGAAAGAAAGGAGATTGCTTCTTTCTTGTACTGAATTTTTGTTGCTTTATGGTTTGAATATTGAGTATTGCCAGCCCAAGTACATTAAATTTCTTTAGGGGTGTGTGTGTGTGTGTGTGTGTGTGTAAAACAATAATAAAGAAAGAGCAGCAATGAGCAGTCAACAATATGGGAAACAAGTGAGACTGTAGAGAAGAAAGGGAGAAGGGTAAGTGACATAATTGTATTTCAATGAAATCCATTTAAACATATATTTTTTAGTGTTATTTATCTAAGTAGTATGTATTTTGTTTAAACTTTGATAATATTATACATGTAAATGGTGAATTTTGATACCTGTCAATTTACCCACTACCTGTACTGTAATTTAGAAAAGGTTTTGTTCCTGTTTTGATTTATATTTCTTTTTTACCAAGATCATGCTTTCTCCAGTTTTATGAGCATTCAAACTGCTGGAATCTTAAGTGGATAGGTTGGTTGGTTTTATAAGCAAAAATAACTGCCACAATTATACATATGTTTAGCCATGGTAGGTCTGGCAGATAATTATGGTGGATTCCTTTTACTGGTGGACACATTACAGTGGTAATGCTAGAATGTGAACAAGTATGCACCTGGGATCATGCTCATCTGTTATCATGTTAAACTGTAGGAAGTCCTGTAAGGATTGGCACTCAGATATTAAAAACCAAGGGATGAAAGCTCTCTTCTAAAGGTGCAAGATTTGGGGATTAATTATAATAAAATTCACTTTTATTCACTTAGATTATTTTTGGAACTTTGCTTATGGATCTACATCTTTCTAAAATGTGAGTTGCCACTCCCTCCCAAATGGTTCCTTGACAATAATTGAAATATATGAGTTATTATCACCTAACTTTTCCTCATATCCTTTACCTTGTATTTGACATTTTTCTTTAGAGATTAAGAGCACTCTAATGAAAGTATCAGCTAATTCAATAATTAAGGAATGATGAGTTAATTAAGGATATGCAAAAATTGATTAAAATATATTTATGTTTAATTTGAATGGAAGTAATTGAAACAAAAAAACTATAAAAGAACTTTAGCCTACTATTAAATTTTCAAATCCTTTGAATATTAAAGTATGTGAAAAGATAATACCATGATTATATTTCTTCCACTTAGAACTAGGAATTAGAGTACTGTAGCAGGTTCCAATTAATACAACTCTATTCAATCCTGGAGGCAGTGATGGTGGGGATGTTAGCCTTCCTTGATACCTGCTCTAATGTTCTGGGTTCCTGAATGAAAGACACAACCTTTATATTTTTGTATACGTTAAACAGCTTAATGGCTGGGCCACTTGCTAACCTCCATGTGGCTAATCCACCCTTCTCTGATATTCTCAACTTATTACTTACTAAAATCTATATTCTATAAGACAATCCTCTTGGACTGTGTTCCCTTGGCTCCTACATGGAGACTATGTTTTCTGCCCTCAGCCCCACTTCTCAAGCATGGTCCTTGGTTCTGCTTCTCATTGCATGGAGGATCTCTCTCTCCCTTCTTCCCTCCTTGGTCCTTTGCCCAGGAATCCTAAAAGTCCTACCTCTGTCTCTCTACCCAGCCATTGGCTTCCAGGAACTTTATTTATCAATCAAAACTAACTGGGGGACAGGGTTCTCTTAGTGTCTTATGTGCAGACGTGAGGATTCTTGTGCAATTTTGGATAACCAGATTAACATAATACAAACAGTATTAGACCCACAACAAGTACATTTCACAAAATTCTGAAAATGATGTGCTTTATATCTCACCAGGAATCCTGTCTGTATGTACATACTTCTTTCATGAGTTTTTTACATAGATTATGGTCCAAAATACTGGGACATCCTATGTGGGCAGTTTGCCATCTGGGATAACATTAACTCATGAAGTCATGTGACTAAGGACAACTGCATAGCTCTTTCCCAGCTGACCTATTACACCTATTTATCTAATATTAATTTCATAAGCTGTTTTTATAACTGAAAAAGAAAACATAACTTTTAAGACAATAGATACCATCCCTTATAAAACAGACTCACCTACAGCATCTGGCAATGCTGTGCTGTGCTCAGGTTCATATTCTTGTATTTCCTAAATGATGGTGGTTGATTTCATTCTTATTTTTCGTTGTCTTCATGTTTTTGTTTTTTTCTTTCTCTCCCTTCACTTTGTGTACAAGATTCAAAGTAGTAATTATTTCAAAGCCTTAAAATATCCAAGACTATCAGATAATATGAAAAATAAGTTCAATATAAAGCGGCCACCAAGATTGTTTGTATTTCTGTAGAAGAAATGTAAACATTCTCTTTCTTGTATTCTGTTTTTGTTAAAGCTGCAGCATATATATATATGTATATATATATATATTAGCATTTCTTTGCAAAAATAAATTAATAGAATCAGAAATACAAGCTCATTAAAATTTTCATTGAGAACCAGCTTCTCAAGGTTTGGGTTTCAGACTTGGGACAATTAGCTGAGGGGCATATTTAACATACCAAAGTTGACCTGACTTCCAGGTTCAACCAGCACCCTGAATTCCCTACCTGGCACACCCTGCCCTCTTCCTAGAACTTTCCATTCCAGGTGCTGGGCTTCCCCTCCCCAACAAGCACTCTCTCAATGTGTCTCCAGACAAATTGGTGTCTCCTTCCTTTTCTCTTCTCTCCCCCTTTCTCTCTTTATTTTTCCTCTCCCCCGTCTCCCTTCCAATGATTACTTCCCTTGCCTTTTTCCTTGGGACTAGTGAACCTGACTGAAAGCTGCTTTCCAACAAACTTATCTTTATATACTCTAATCTGGCTTGACTTGTCTCATTTTACCAGCAAAGGAATAATGTCTCATCCAGGGGATAAAGGGTAGTTATGCACATGCATATTATCATAGATATGCTAAACACAAATATTGTACATTATAAAGAAGTACTCAAGTTAAATGACCAGCCAGGATTAATTAATTTATTTCATGATTATGAAATATGGCACTCAGATTAAAAAAATACTTTTGTTGTTTTATGTGTGGTTTGCATTGGCCTGATGTAATAAAAATAAACTGTGTACCATAACTTTATCTGTCACACTTGAACAACTTTTTTTTTACTAGTCAATATGTCAGCATTTATCTTTTCTCATTGTTCAGGCTAAGACTGAGAGTGGATGTGATGTCTCTCTCCTCAATTAAATTGACTAAGCATGTTTCTAGTAAGGAAGGAACCATCAAGAGGGGAATTTAGAAGTATCTGTAAATTAAACCGTCCCTTTCAGGCTACCTGGATATGCAAAAGCAATGTTAAAGGGATTGGAGAAGAATTGCATTTCCTGAGAGACAAGCAAATTATTTCATAACAAATCCCATGTTAGTATAATGTGTTTAAAAGAAAACTTAGTAGAAATGACTAAAATAAGAAAATAAATTTATTTGATACATTTCAAAAGTCAATGTATAATTTCAATGTAGTTTTGGTATGAGTGTTTCAAATTAGAAACTTTAGGGAATGGGGAGGTAACCAAGTCAACCAAGTGTTTGCCACACACACACACACACGAGGACTTGTTCTTGGATTCTCCGAATTCAGACAAAATCCCTTGTACAGAACCACATGCAAGCACTCCAGTGTTTGGAGTACAGATAGGAATTTGTCTGGGGCTTCCTGACATGACAGTAAGCCATATTGGTGAAAACCAGGCATAGTGAAAAATTTTGCCGTAAGAAATGAAGTGGATAATGTCAGAAGAAGACAGTCAATGTGAGCTGCTGGCTTGCACACATATGCACACTATACACATAAAGGAACACACATATCCATACACACACAGAGCAAAGCGAATTATGGTATGTAAAGAACAAAAGAATGAATAAGATGCTATTCAGCTAAAATCTGATAAATTAAATAGAATCACATGGTAATTATATATAAATTTGTGAAAATTGAAGGGTTGAATCACAATAATTTGTATAATTTTTGTGATTTTTGTCTTGATATTCATTATTGAAGACTAAGTTTCTATAATCAGGTATTCTTAAATTTAAAACTCATTTATGTCACCTGAGTTTTTTATCCTAGCCACTCTGACTGGTGTGAGGTGAAATCTCAGGGTTGTTTTGAT